>NW_027507686.1:104748720-105013720 GCF_037356315.1 Lithobates pipiens | reverse complement strand
CTTAGCAGTGCGGGCCGGCTTGTGGGATCCAAAAGGGACCAACACCTCTGTAGATGCCCCCGCCATTTCCTCCATTTTTAGGGTATCCCGCACCGCTGTAATAAGTGCTCCTACAATTGCTTTTTCTTACGCTGACCTTGACACGGAGTCATCCTGAATCAGAGCTGTCCCCGGAAGACGGTGGGGGGAGGGGGCATTTTTTACCCCCCTGGCACCTGCACACCATTTCCACCCTAGCAACAAAGGCCTCCAGGAAACAAGCACCCAGCACTAGAGGCAAAACTACCTGAGGCTAATAGAAAATGGCTGCTGGCTGCCTCAGCAAAAACATCTGAGGGCGCCAAGAAAATGCCCACCGAACTACTAGAAAATGGCCGAAAGGGAAAAAACTGGCTGCAGCTACAGAAAAATGGATGTGGCCTCAGGAAAATGGCAGCGGTCCGCGCGGCAGCCTCCCCACATGGTATACACACCAAAACATCCCACCATGGCCCAAGAAACAGGGAAGAATACAAGTGGACACCCAACCCCCAGCGCAGCCCCCTGACAGGACACAGAGCCACCCCCCGGAGGTCCCCCGGCCAAGTATGTACACCACACCCCCATGTGCCCAGTCAAACAGTGGCCATAGCATGGGGAGGAGGGAAGGGACAGGGAGAGAAGAAAGAGAGAGTGAGAAACCTCCTAGTTATCCTCCCAGGGAATGCCCAGTTGCTCCATCCTGCCGAGACAGGTGGAACCATATTTACCCCTCCTGCAGGGACTGCTGGGCGCATTCCACAGACAGACCCATCACCCGCATTCCACAGACAGACCCATCACAGTGTGCCATCGCCGGGTGGCTGCTGGCCATGGCATACTGTGACACAGGCATCAGTAGCCCGGTCATATGTGTGCCCCGGAGCATATAGCTCACCGGCCGCCCCTGGATTAGATGGGGCATATCATGGCCAACCCAACGCATAGCTAGGGCCTGCTCACGCTCAATGGCCAGGCTGGGGAGACTACAAGGATCTGTTGATTGTAGATCACAGGAATCAAAAATGCAGAAAAAATAAAAATAAAAAATTCCCAATGGGAGCCAGGTCCTTCTCCTACACTAGGCAGAAAAAAACTGAGCTACTGGATGCAGTGTGAGGGGTTAAACCCAATAGGACCAGCCCCTGGGTGTTACTGTGCAAGTGTTGCTGTTTTTAACACTTTCTGCCTAGTCCTCTCCTAAAGGGGTGATATAACCCTAAGGTCAAGAAGAGCTGCTGTGTCCGTCAATGAACGATAATTGTCTGCATACACGCTTGTATTTTATTTTCTCAATTTTTTCTCATGTCTGTGGTGGGCAGCCACATCTGATTAAACACAATTTATAGAACACAGCCCAGCTTAGGGGGAAAAATTACATAAAGCAGACATATTAGATGTAATGCAGCACAGGGGAGGGACAAGGGTGGGCAGGAGTGATGGCTGCCCTGGGCCCTCTGGTATTATGTGAGGTGGAGGGCACCACAAGGGGATTGGGGGAGGGGATTTCTGTTGGAAGGGAGAATTTGGGGTTCAGTAAGGGGTAAGTATTGTTCTAGAAAGGGAAATTTGGGGGGGTGCTAAGGGTGATGATCTAGGGGTATTTGTGTTGGGAGGAGGAAGAAGCTTTGTGCTAGGAGGGGCAATATGTAGTGGAAGGGAGAGATTTGAAGTGGGGGGGGAAAGATGTGTACTAGGAGGCAAAATTTTAGGGGTCGAGGATTTGTGCTAGGCAGGGGGATTTTTTTGGGTGGGGTTTGGGGGATGGGTGGAAAAGATTTTTGCTGAGAGTTGGGATTTCAGCAGGGGAACGTGTTTGTACTGGGAGGAGGGGGAATTTATTGGTAGATGTAAGCATGCAGATCAGTGGCGCTCCGTCCATAGGGTGCGCACGGGCGCTGCCCCCCCCCCCCCTCCAGGCAGTCACAAAAATATATATTTTTAAAACTGGCCCTTTAAAAAAAGTAGCTTCCGCCCAGCGCCCGTAGTATCTATTACTACGGCCGAGTGGTTTGATTGACATCCAAGTTAGATGTCACTTCCTGTTTTCTCTCTCCCATTGCATTGGGGAGAGAAAACCGGAGGTATCAGGAGTGGACTCCTCCATCACCGCTGACATTGCTCATCTGAAGGAGACACCACAGGAAAGGACACCACAGCAAGGTAAGTGCCACTGTGCCAGTCCGGACCTGCCAAAGAGAATGGAGGGGGGTTTGATGGGACACAAGCTGCATTTGATGGGACAGTGAGGCTGCATTTGATGGGGCACAGTGAGGCTGTATTTGATGGGGCACAGTGAGGCTGCATTTGATGGGGCACAGTGGTTGCATTTGATGGGCACAGTGGGTACATTTGATGGGCACAGTGGCTGCATTTGATGGGCACAGTGGCTGCATTTGATGGCACCAGCCACCACTGATGCAGATTAGTGCTGTAATGCTTAAGTGTTTTTGTGGAAGGAATCTTGCTGACACATCTGTCCACATGGATAAGCATACCAGTATTACATATCTGACAGAGATATGTCTTGATATGTCATTAGAGAGATAGCTTCACATTTTGAGTGAGATAGGATTTTTAAACACTATTCCTTTCTCAGGTAATGTACATTTCATGGTGGCACAGATAAACAGTGATAGCTGCCATCCACATCCTTTAAGACCATATTGGTAAGTATGCCCAGTTACAATATACAGGTATATCTTACAACTGTATTCGATATACATATGATAGTACCATATGGGAGTGGCATATTGCTATCATTGTGTCCCATACATATTGATTGTTTACAAATTGCTATACAAGTTGGCCTCTATATAGATTTATGTTACTTGGAGGTACTTAAAACAAGTATAATATATTTATTTTTACCTCGCCCTATAGGAATTTACATTGATGGTCATACTTTTAGATTACTGAAATAAAGGGTAAAAATTTACATTGATGGTCATACTTTTAGATTACTGAAATAAAGGGTAAATTTTATTTCTATGGCCTTTGGTGCATTGGGACCCTCATCCAGTTTTAAACTATAATTGCCACATAGGATGCATTTACGACTATATGGCTTTTGCAAGTTTTGAGTCATTAGCGGTGGGATCTGAGATTTTTGTCAAATGCACTCCTTTCTTATGGTCCAAGTATAGTACTAGGCAGTATATCTCTTTAAGCCATGAAAACTTTTTAATTACATTAATTGTTTTGATAATAGGAATCTGTAAAACAAATTATACATTATACACGATTTATATAGCGCCAACAGTTTACGCAGCGCTTTACAATGTATAGGGGGGACGACTCAATTACAGTACAGTTAATTACAAAAGGTAGAGGAAGGCCCTGCTTGTAGAGCTTACATTCTAATGGGAGGGGGAGGTACAAAAGGTAATAGCTGCAGAGAATGATTTGATGGGGGTGGCTCTGGGACAGTTAGGTGGGTGTGGGATAGGTTTCCCTGAATAAATTAGTTTTCAGGGATCTCCTAAAGGTGGACAGGGTAGGGGTTGATCAGATATACTGGGGCAGGGAGTTCCAGAGGATGGGAGAGGCATAGTCTTATTAATAAACTCTGTATTCTATGCATAATTATTTAGCTACTGCTTTTGTGCAGGCAGCCTCCTTAGGGCATCAGCATGGGGGGGTGTACTTTAGTAAAGCTGACTGTCGTGTTTCATGTGGAACTGATACAAGCTGCTGTAAAGCCGCCTATCACTTCCACAACCACCTCTGCAATGTGACGCCCCCCCCGCCATGTTCTCCGAGCTCCGCTGTCCCACCTGGGGGCCCTGTGCAGTCATGGCGAATGTCGCTGAGAAGGGCGATAGGAACTCAGTGGAACTCTGTCTGCTAACCTTCTCTCCTGTGCACAGATAAGGAAGTGACGTGTACAATGTCACTTCCTGGTCACTAGCTGTCAACCAGTGCCTGGGGAAGTGGTTGCTAGAAGACAATTGGTGTTCCATCAGTTGCAGTGAAGTACAGAGGAGGCATCCAGGGTCTAATAAACTCTGAACGTCTCATAAAAGAACCTGTTAACTATATATCCTATCACATAGGGGACCAATAGCCCCCTATGTGAAAGCAATAAAGCCATGTAAAAGAAAACAGTTTTAAACATTCAAAGAGAGACATAAAAAAATAAAAATAAAAAAGTTTTAGAGCCCCACACTTATACAAAAACGCACGTGTTAGGCACCTACATAGAAAAACAGCGATTGCCTTATACATGTTACACCTTGGAGTAAGATCAATCATTTTAGCACCAGAGCTACTGCGTAACTCTAAACTGATGACCCATGGAAGCTTTTAAAGCATTGCCGATTAAAAATAATAGGGCAGTGTTTCTAAACCTGTTCAGTCGAGGCAACCTTTAAAATGATAGACAATCTCAAGGGACTTCTTAAAATTATGGACAGCCTTGAGACACCCCATTCTAAAATGTAAAAAACTATTCTAATAGTTTTACATAATGCAGCAAAATTCACACTTATGCTCTGTACACACGTTCGGAAATTCCAACGGAAAAGGTCAGATCGCATTATGGGAAAATCCGATCGTGTGTGGGCTCTATTGGACTTTTTCAGTTGGAAATTCCAACGTAAAAAAATTGAGAGCTGGATCTAAAATTTTCCAACAACAAAATCCGATCTGACTTTTTTGTTTATAGAGAATTCTGATGGACAAAGTGCCACGCATGCGGCTACTGGCCTCCACGTATTCCCGTCATACGGAACGAACGTCACCTCGTTCTAATCGATCGGATTTTCCAACAACTTTGTCCGACCATGTGTATGCAATACAAGTTTCAGCCAAAATCCGGCGGAAAAAATCAGATGGATTTTGTGGTCAGTATGTCCGGCTGTGTGTCAGGGCATAATGTCCTGTACACACGGTTGGAATTTCCGGCAGAAAATGTGCGATCGGATCATGTTGTCGGAAAATCCGATCATATGTGGGCTCCATCTGACTTTTTCCGTCGGAATTTCCAACACACAATGTTTGAGAGCAGGATCTAAAATTTTCAGACAACAAAATCCGATCATTTAAATTGCGATCGTGTGTTGAAAATTCAGATGGACAAAGTGCCACGCCATAAATTAAGAGACCACAGCTATTGGCTACTGGCCCGTTTATAGCCCCGATGTATGTGTTGTACGTCACCTCGTTAACAACTTTGTCCGCCCGTGTGTATGCAAGACAATTTTGGCACAAAATCAGTCGGAAAAAATCTGATGGATTTTGTTGTCGGAATGTCCAACCATGTGTACAGGGTAAGGATGAGCTGAACACAGCCCTGCCCCCCCCCCCCCCCCCCGGTTCGGTTTGCACCAGAACCTGCGAACAGACCTAAACTTCGTGTGAACTTTAGAACCCTATTAAAGTCTATGGGACTCGAATGTTCAAAATCTAAAGTGCTAATTTTAAACGCTTATAGATTAATAAGAATGCGGCGCTACCTAAAGGTGCTAAAACTTATAAATGAATAATAATCCCAAAATCAATATAAATCAAATAATATCGACTAAATGAAACATGGATATAATAAGAAATGAATCAATATAAATAATCCAAATTAAGATACGCATGCACGCAATAAATGTGCAACAATTAGTGAATAAAAGTCCGTGAAAAATTATCAATCCAGTGATTAAATAGAAATAATTTGCATAGATAATCCAAATGTAAACAAGCATATAAAAAATATATATATATATATAAAAATATATAAAAATATATAAAGTGAAAATCCGTGAATAAAACAAATGTAGTGACTATTTAAATAATCAATATACACACGTGATTGTCCATAAATAGAGTGCACTGATGACTGATAAAATTGCAAAAAATATATAAATAAAGTTCATGCAAAAAAGTGTGAAGAATCAATTCCCAAGAGTGGCAAATCACTGCAAACTTCAGTGCTTAATGGGTGCACCAACTATTTTCCCCAGCCTCTCACCTCCAATAGCTGGTAAACAGGCACTGTGTAAAAGGGTAACTGCTGGCTTCTTAATCATTCAGTCACACTGCTCCACCGCTGTTTGTATTTCACTGTAAGGTTATATATTATATGCCCTCCCAATAGCTCCAGGATATCCAAGCCATATAAAATGGAAAAACACAGAGGGCTTTCATGTGTAGTATCTTCGCTATTTTATTGAAATAAAAGGTAAAATCCACACTTACATTCACAAATACAGCAGAGTGTGCAGCAACCGCGGACTTCCGGTTTCGGCCGTAAACCGGAAGTGATAGGTCCGACACCAAATTCCTTCCCTGACGCGTTGCGTTACAGAACGTAACTTTTTCAAAGGGTGATAGGAAGTAGGTGTCATAGGTATTTATATGCAACGAGCGCCGTCGCCATATTAACTCAGGGCGGCAGCGCTATTGCAGGTTCAAAGTAAAGTGGCTATAGCATCAGTATTCTATATATTCCAAAGATATTTATAGTGCAACTACTAAAGCTTAAACCATATAAGTAGATCACTATTTGGGAGGAATATATATTTTAAAATAAATTAAATTTAAAAAATAGACCGTAATATATATGGACTTATAGAAAGAGCGACATCTTGTGGTTGAATATAAAATTGCTCTTTTAAATTATTTAACCTGAATCCAAAATTAAAAGGCACTAAGGGGAGAAAGACATTTTGTATGAACAGAGGAAGAGATCATACTGATTATATCATTGAGCATGATCAATAATCCTCTCTAATAAAACAAACTATGTGAGAGGGAATATCTCAATGACATGTCTTTGTCTCCAATAAAAGATCATCATAAAATAACATAAAAATTGATAAATCACCATAATTATCAGAAAATACAATAGCATAAAATCAATACAGTACCAGTGGATATAGGCGCTAATATATATCATATAAAAAAATCCTAAAATCAATAAAATGTAATTTTTTCTAAAATATATATAAAATTCTCTATAAATATTACTGGATAAAAATAGATTAAAAATTAGAAATAAAACAATTGAGATCAAATTCAACATTGTGTCCTAGTGGTGTAAGGGTACGAAGTTCATGTATCCATCTCGACTCAGCTTGGCTGATTTTAATCACCTTATTATCACCTCTCCAATGGGGTACAAATTTTTGAATACCGCAAATTTTTAGTGACAAGGGATCTTTGTTATGGAACTTAGTATAATGTTTAGATAGGCTATGTTTATCAAAACCTCTCTTTATGTTTTGAATATGTTCCCTCAATCTTTTCCATAATTTTCTTTTTGTTCTTCCTACATATTGGATCTTGCAAGGACATTCTAATAAATAAACAACCCCTTCCGTATGGCAGGTAATACAGTCTTCAATTAGATATTCTTTTTCTGTTATCGTAGACCTAAATGACTTCTTTTTGGTTTTTTCACTAATATGTCTACAAGCATAACATCTCTTGCAAGGATAAAAACCTTTTCCCTCAAAAAAAGAAAAAGGTTTCTTCGGAGGGTCAGGAACATTTTTTGCCAAACTATCTCTCAAGGTTGGTGACTTTCTGTAAACAAATTTAGGAACTTCAGGTAAGATATTGACAAGGTGGCGATCAGTTCTAATAATCTCCCAGTGTTTCTTTATTATTTTTTCTATTTGTTTATGTTGAATATTGAAATTCATAATGATGGGCACCATGTCTTGTTTCACAGAATTCTTTGTACTATCCTGTATAAGTATCTCTCTATCTAGTGATGCTACTACGCTTTCTATTTGATCCCTAATAAAATCTCTATGGTAACCCTTTTGTATGAACCTATCACCGATTAGATTAGCTTGTTCAAGAAATATTGATTTATTAGAACAATTACGTTTCAATCTGATCAGCTGTCCCCTGGGAATATTATCCAGCCATCTTCGGTGATGACAGCTATCTATAGGGAGATAGCTATTTCTATCCACTGTTTTAAAATGGGTGCGGGTACTCAGTAAATTTCCATTTTTTCAATCACTAGATCAAGAAAGGTTGCTTTTTCCTCATTAATACTCCATACCAATTTAATATTTTTTTGGTTCATATTAAGATTAGAACAAAAATCGTTTAGACTTTCTCTATCCCCTGACCAAATTAGTATGAGGTCATCTATAAATCTTTTGTATAGTTTTACCTGTTTTGGTAAATCATTATAGACACTTTCTTCCTCCCACTGGGCCATATACAAATTGGCTACGCTAGGTGCATATTTTGCTCCCATTGCGATTCCGCAGATTTGTTTAAAATAATTGTTAGCGAACCAAAAGTAATTTGACTCCAAGCAAAACCTTAAACATTCAGCAATGAATTTTCTCTGTTTGCATTTTAGAGCACTAAAATTTCTCAGGCCCCATTTGGTAGCATGTATTGCCTCTTCGTGATTAATTATAGTGTATAAGGAAGTTACGTCGGCTGTAACTAAATAAATGGGTCCGTCCTCTAATTTGATAGTGTTTAATAATTGGATCAAATGTTTAGTGTCCCTTAGAAAGGATTTGGTTTCTCTTACTGTGGGTTGCAGGAAAAAGTCGATATATTCCCCAAGTCTTGCACAAACAGAATTAATTCCGTTGACAATGGGTCTACCCGGAGGGTTGGTCTCACTTTTATGTATCTTGGGGACCGTGTATATAATAGGTACCTTGCAAGTATTGGGCACCAAGTATTTGGCTTCTTTTTTGTTTATCAGTCCTTTTTCAAATCCTTTCTGTATAATTTTCGTTAAATCTTTCTTATATTGTGAGGTAGGGTTATTGTATAATTTCAGATAGGTGGCTTCATCTCCTAATTGTTTGTTTAGTTCTTCGTTATAATCTTTTTTTGACTGTATAACGATAGCTCCACCTTTATCAGCTTGTCTTATGACAATATCTTTTCTGGCTTCAAGTTGCCGAATACCTTTTTTAATATCAATAGGGTCATAGATCTTCTTCGTCTTCAATTCATGTAAATCTTTTAAAACCATTTTTTTAAAAACTTCAATGTGAGCATCATTCGTCCCTGGTGGATTGAAGAGGGATTTGTTCCGCAGGTTTGTGTATAATATACCGTTTTGATCAGGGAGTTTGACTCCTCTACCTATTCCAGGGTCACTTAGCATGTATTTTTTTATATTCATGCTTCTTATAAACTTGTTGATGTCTACATATGTACTAAATTTATTCAAATTTCTTTTTGGAGCAAATTTCAACCCTTTATCTAGTACTTTTAATTCTTCTTTTGTCAATGTGGCTTCACTTAAATTAATTATACCTTCACCTATCTTTCTCTTTTTCTTTTGTTCTTTGACTCCTGCTCGGCAACCTCGTCTCGTTTTTCGTTTCTTCCATTTCGTCTCTCTACTTTTTCTGGTGATCTTCTGGGCGTTTTGCTCCTTTGTGGGTCCTCTTTGTTTTTGTTCCTTTGGTGATCCACTTTTCTGGGACTTTTGTTTTCCCTGTGCTCCGGGGAGCGTCTGTCGATTTTCCACGGTGATGTTTTTTGGTCGTGATATCGAGGGGGATCCCACCGACGTTGGTCTAAAAAATGATACGGAGTTTTCTCATATTTTTGCCTTCGTGATTCATGGCGTCCACGTACTGGGGTTCTTGTGTTACCATATTGTCTTTGATCATCATATTCTCTGAGTTGTTCAAACCTATTCCGAACTGGTACTGTATAATAATCTCTTTGTGGTGATATTTCTCTTCGTCTATTATATTCTTGATATTGATTATAGGGAGACCTTCCTCTTCTATCATGATGTTGTGTATATCTCCATTCATCATCTCTTCTCCTTTGATCTTCATATTGATGCCTTTTGTTCATATCATCCCGATCTCTTCTTGGGGAGGATGGAGATCTTCTGGTATAGTATGGCGGTCTGAATGTTCTCCCATTAGAATTATTATTATAACCTCTCTTCTTCCAGAAAGGTTTTTTACAATTTTTTTGGTTGCCATTCCACCCATACTGTTTGTTAGGAGTATGTTGTTTCATCTGGGTGGGAAGAATGGGAACTTCATTATTTATTTTAATTCTAGTTTCTTCTTTTACTGGGGAACTATTATTAGAATTTATGGCTGGTTCTTCTATTTTCTTTTGCCATTTAAAAACCAGATCATCTTGAAAGTCTTTTATATCTCTTTGGAATTTTCTCTTCTTTCTTGCCGCTGTTTCACTATCCTTTTGTTCCAAATCATTATTTAGTTGTTTAGATAATGTAGTAAACTCTGGGAGGTCTTTTACTGGCTCTAAGCTAGTTCTAATTTCTTCAACCATTTTATCTATAGTCCTAATCTTTTTTTGTTTCCGTTTTATTAAAAAATGTAATAATTCTAAACCCTTATTATTAAAAAAATGGAACCATTCATCTGTGGACTCTTTGTCCATCAGGCCATCATTTATGGGGACATCCCATCTCAGTCTTCTAGGGACTATTTTTTCTTTAATATATTTTTCATGGGTTACAATATCCCACCATGCATTGATCTTTTTTTCCATTAAATGTCCAATTTTTCTGAATGAGTGTTCAATGGATCCTATATTATTAACCTCTTGTTTTTCAAAAAAATCATCTGCATTAATGGTTCTACCATTTAAAAAATTAAACACATCCATGGTGTGCAGCACTAGGAGTAAAGATAAGAAATCAAATGTGTAAAGAGTAAACTAGTGCGCTCCACCTAATATGTCATAAAAAAATACAAAATTGATGCGCATAGGAAGCAGCCAGCATAAAAACAGTGATCTCTGCACTAAAAAATAGGTATATAGATTAATAAGAATGCGGCGCTACCTAAAGGTGCTAAAACTTATAAATGAATAATAATCCCAAAATCAATATAAATCAAATAATATCGACTAAATGAAACATGGATATAATAAGAAATGAATCAATATAAATAATCCAAATTAAGATACGCGTGCACGCAATAAATGTGCAACAATTAGTGAATAAAAGTCCGTGAAAAATTATCAATCCAGTGATTAAATAGAAATAATTTGCATAGATAATCCAAATGTAAACAAGCATATAAAAAATATATATATATATATAAAAATATATAAAAATATATAAAGTGAAAATCCGTGAAAAAAACAAATGTAGTGACTATTTAAATAATCAATATACACACGTGATTGTCCATAAATAGAGTGCACTGATGACTGATAAAATTGCAAAAAATATATAAATAAAGTTCATGCAAAAAAGTGTGAAGAATCAATTCCCAAGAGTGGCAAATCACTGCAAACTTCAGTGCTTAATGGGTGCACCAACTATTTTCCCCAGCCTCTCACCTCCAATAGCTGGTAAACAGGCACTGTGTAAAATCATACTAAAATCATACTAATTTGGTCAGGGGATAGAGAAAGTCTAAACGATTTTTGTTCTAATCTTAATATGAACCAAAAAAATATTAAATTGGTATGGAGTATTAATGAGGAAAAAGCAACCTTTCTTGATCTAGTGATTGAAAAAAATGGAAATTTACTGAGTACCCGCACCCATTTTAAAACAGTGGATAGAAATAGCTATCTCCCTATAGATAGCTGTCATCACCGAAGATGGCTGGATAATATTCCCAGGGGACAGCTGATCAGATTGAAACGTAATTGTTCTAATAAATCAATATTTCTTGAACAAGCTAATCTAATCGGTGATAGGTTCATACAAAAGGGTTACCATAGAGATTTTATTAGGGATCAAATAGAAAGCGTAGCATCACTAGATAGAGAGATACTTATACAGGATAGTACAAAGAATTCTGTGAAACAAGACATGGTGCCCATCATTATGAATTTCAATATTCAACATAAACAAATAGAAAAAATAATAAAGAAACACTGGGAGATTATTAGAACTGATCGCCACCTTGTCAATATCTTACCTGAAGTTCCTAAATTTGTTTACAGAAAGTCACCAACCTTGAGAGATAGTTTGGCAAAAAATGTTCCTGACCCTCCGAAGAAACCTTTTTCTTTTTTTGAGGGAAAAGGTTTTTATCCTTGCAAGAGATGTTATGCTTGTAGACATATTAGTGAAAAAACCAAAAAGAAGTCATTTAGGTCTACGATAACAGAAAAAGAATATCTAATTGAAGACTGTATTACCTGCCATACGGAAGGGGTTGTTTATTTATTAGAATGTCCTTGCAAGATCCAATATGTAGGAAGAACAAAAAGAAAATTATGGAAAAGATTGAGGGAACATATTCAAAACATAAAGAAAGGTTTTGATAAACATAGCCTATCTAAACATTATACTAAGTTCCATAACAAAGATCCCTTGTCACTAAAAATTTGCGGTATTCAAAAATTTGTACCCCATTGGAGAGGTGATAATAAGGTGATTAAAATCAGCCAAGCTGAGTCGAGATGGATACATGAACTTCGTACCCTTACACCACTAGGACACAATGTTGAATTTGATCTCAATTGTTTTATTTCTAATTTTTAATCTATTTTTATCCAGTAATATTTATAGAGAATTTTATATATATTTTAGAAAAAATTACATTTTATTGATTTTAGGATTTTTTTATATGATATATATTAGCGCCTATATCCACTGGTACTGTATTGATTTTATGCTATTGTATTTTCTGATAATTATGGTGATTTATCAATTTTTATGTTATTTTATGATGATCTTTTATTGGAGACAAAGACATGTCATTGAGATATTCCCTCTCACATAGTTTGTTTTATTAGAGAGGATTATTGATCATGCTCAATGATATAATCAGTATGATCTCTTCCTCTGTTCATACAAAATGTCTTTCTCCCCTTAGTGCCTTTTAATTTTGGATTCAGGTTAAATAATTTAAAAGAGCAATTTTATATTCAACCACAAGATGTCGCTCTTTCTATAAGTCCATATATATTACGGTCTATTTTTTAAATTTAATTTATTTTAAAATATATATTCCTCCCAAATAGTGATCTACTTATATGGTTTAAGCTTTAGTAGTTGCACTATAAATATCTTTGGAATATATAGAATACTGATGCTATAGCCACTTTACTTTGAACCTGCAATAGCGCTGCCGCCCTGAGTTAATATGGCGACGGCGCTCGTTGCATATAAATACCTATGACACCTACTTCCTATCACCCTTTGAAAAAGTTACGTTCTGTAACGCAACGCGTCAGGGAAGGAATTTGGTGTCGGACCTATCACTTCCGGTTTACGGCCGAAACCGGAAGTCCGCGGTTGCTGCACACCACTCTGCTGTATTTGTGAATGTAAGTGTGGATTTTACCTTTTATTTCAATAAAATAGCGAAGATACTACACATGAAAGCCCTCTGTGTTTTTCCATTTTATATGGCTTGGATATCCTGGAGCTATTGGGAGGGCATATAATATATAACCTTACAGTGAAATACAAACAGCGGTGGAGCAGTGTGACTGAATGATTAAGAAGCCAGCAGTTACCCTTTTACACAGTGCCTGTTTACCAGCTATTGGAGGTGAGAGGCTGGGGAAAATAGTTGGTGCACCCATTAAGCACTGAAGTTTGCAGTGATTTGCCACTCTTGGGAATTGATCCTTCACACTTTTTTGCATGAACTTTATTTATATATTTTTTGCAATTTTATCAGTCATCAGTGCACTCTATTTATGGACAATCACGTGTGTATATTGATTATTTAAATAGTCACTACATTTGTTTTTTTCACGGATTTTCACTTTATATATTTTTATATATTTTTATATATATATATATATTTTTTATATGCTTGTTTACATTTGGATTATCTATGCAAATTATTTCTATTTAATCACTGGATTGATAATTTTTCACGGACTTTTATTCACTAATTGTTGCACATTTATTGCGTGCACGCGTATCTTAATTTGGATTATTTATATTGATTCATTTCTTATTATATCCATGTTTCATTTAGTCGATATTATTTGATTTATATTGATTTTGGGATTATTATTCATTTATAAGTTTTAGCACCTTTAGGTAGCGCCGCATTCTTATTAATCTATATACCTATTTTTTAGTGCAGAGATCACTGTTTTTATGCTGGCTGCTTCCTATGCGCATCAATTTTGTATTTTTTTATGACATATTAGGTGGAGCGCACTAGTTTACTCTTTACACATTTAATTTTAAACGCTAATATGCAAGTTATTGTCATAAAAAGTATTTGGGAACCTGGGTCCTGCCCTAGGGGACATGTATCAATGCAAAAAAAAGGTTTAAAAACTGAAATTTTGTCGGGAGCAGTGATTTTAATAATGCTTAAAGGGAAACAATAAAAGTGTAATATTCCTTAAAATTTTGTAGAGGGGTGCAAGTTTCCCGTGCATAGAACTGTCCCTGCACAAAGTGTCATTTCTGCAGAAAAAAAAAGTAATTTAAAATTACTCGCGGCTATAGAGAATTGCCGGCTCCCCGTAATACAGAGAACAGTCATTGAAAGTCATTGATAAAAAAAAGAAAAAGCGTGGGGTTCCCCCAAATTCAATTACCTGGCCCTTCGGGTCTGGTATGGATTTTAAGGGGAACTCCACGCCAAATAAAAAAAAAAAATGGCGTGGAGTTCCCCCTAAAAATCCATACCAGACCCTTTATCCAAGCACGCAACCTGGCAGGCCACAGGAAAAGAGGGGGGATGAGAGAGCGCCCCACCCTTCTGAACTGTACCAGGCCACATGCCCTCAACATTGGGAGGATGCTTTGGGGTCCCCCCAAAGCACCATGTCCCCATGTTGATGAGGACAAGGGCCTCATCCCCACAACCCTGGCCGGTAGTTTTGGGGGTCTGCGGGCGGGGGGCTTATCAGAATCTGGAAGCCCCCTTTAACAAAGGGACCCCCAGATCCCCTGTTTGAAATGGTAAGGGGGTACAAAAGTACCGCTACCATTTCACAAAGAAAGTGTAAACATTTTTAAAAAAAGACACACACACCATTGGGAAAAGTCCTTTATTAAAAATAAAAAAAATAAAAAAAAGATTCCAGCGGTGGTAATCCACTCTTGCTATCCAGCGATGGATGAGCATCTCGCCGGGGTCCAGCGATGGCTGATCTGATCCAGCGATGGCTGATCTGATCCAGCGCAGCGCATCCATCCTCTGTTTCCACCAGCGGAGACACTGCAGGGATCCGGCAGCCTGACACTCCTTATATGAGGAGGGTGGGGCCACCTGTCGCCTGACCCCGCCCCCTCTGATGCAAGGGGAAAGCCCAGCTTCCCCAATGACGTGCGGGTGACCCCGCCCCCTCTGATGTTTAACGGAAACCCAAAGCATCCTCCTAATGTTGAGGGCATGTGGCCTGGTCCAGTTTAGGAGGGGGGGGCGCTCTCTCCTCCCCCCCCCTCTTTTCCTGCAGCCTGCCAGGTTGCGTGCTTGGATAAAGGGTCTGGTATGGATATTTAGGGGGAACTCCACGCCATTTTTTTTTATTTGGCGTGGAGTTCCCCTTAATATCCATAAATAAATAGGGTCTGGTATGGATATTTGGGGGCAACCCCACATCATTTAAAAAAAAAAATGTGCTGGTATATTTTTGGCTCACTTCACGGGCACTTTGGGGGGGCAAGCCAGAACGACCAGCTTCCAGGGCCGTCAGGATAGTTTCAGTAATATGTCCGGCCCAACTGAGACTACATAACTTGGAGCATTTTGCTTTAAAAAGTTGTGCAGTATGCAGGATGATAAAATGATGTGGTTAAGTTTGTACTCCACCATATTTATTGGCGTTAGAAATAGGCGGAACCAGCCGGTAATTAAAAACCCTCTTCTCTGGGGTGAGGGTCCTCTGGGGGAACTGCCTCATCATGTGATCACCCAGACCAAATGCTTCATCAGCAATAAAAACAAATGGCAGTCCTTCGACGTTATCTTCCACAGGTGGCGATCCCAAACCACTACTCTGGAGACGTCGGTAGAACTCGGTCTGGGCAAAGACTCCACCATCCGACATCCAGCCATTCTTCCCCATGTCCACATATAAAAACTCATATGTCGCCGACACCACCGCCATTAACACGATACTATGAAACCCCTTATAGTTAAAATAGTATGACCCCGAGTGGGGTGGTGGGATGATGTGGACATGTTTCGCATCAATTTCCCCTCTGCAAAATGGGAGGCCACAGTCTGCCATTCCTGTGGCGTTGAAACCGTGGAGTCAAAAAAGAAACAAAAAAATAATACTTTTGCACATAACATTGCAAGCAGATTAGACACAAACATTCTTGGCCAACATCAGTATAACATTTATTTTTAAGGGGTATTTAAAGACAAAAGGATATGGTCCACATATCAGATTCCTCGCCCCTCTGATGGTCCATTGTAAAAATTTTAGGGGGGGGTTCTAAATGACCTTTTGAGACAAAAAAAAGCCACTGGCACTTTGCATGAATTTAAGGACAACAATAACATTTGTACACATTTTAGGGGGTGATTAGGGTAAAGCACTACAATGGAGCTGACAAAATACATTGTTAGCTGACTAGGCTATAGGTGTGTATGGGCCCAGGATAGCATGCTAGGGAGGTTAGTGAAAGCAAATATGCATGAAGGACATAAAAGGAGCATTAAAAGATTACAGCATGCATGAGGACAAAGGGGAAATTCACAGCATATTACAATCATGGTAATTAGGGAATGATGAAAGAAATTCAATACATTAGCAAATATTAAATACATAGAATCTTATGTTAAAGGAGAAAACTTACCTTAATATAGTCCTTCTGCAGGACCTGAATGATGGCAGAACAGGTCTCTGGAATAATGATCCCCAGAGCCTGGGGGAGATGCCTGTCCAGAACTTGAGGTCCTGTAGACTTCTGCCTGTCGCCAAGTACCGCAAAGTGGTGACTAGCCTCTGTTCCAGAGTGATGGCTTGACGCATGCAAGTGTCCTGCTTCGTAATATAAGCAAGGCCAACAGAGGGTGAAAAACAGGGTCCGTTCTACGTAGAAAATTCCTGAAATCATCAGGGTTATTCTCCTGCATCTCACACAGCAAAGGCATATGAGAGAATTGGTCACGCTGAAGCAACCAATCCTTGGTTCATGAACTCCTCATCGCCCTGTTCATGGACTGAGCTTGGGTCAAAGTAAGAAGCCCAACACCAACCCCCCCGCACAGCATGAACTCGAGTCTGAAAAGCACGAATCGTCTCTCACCAAACTTCTACAAACACGAGATTAGCAGAAGGAGCCCAAAGGGTGGCTCACTGGGTATTGAACTTCCTCTTCATGGTTCCGTCGTACGTGTTGTAGCTCACCGCGTTCTTGATGGTTGGAATTTGGTGTGACTGTGTGTATGCAAGACAAGCTTGAGCGGAATCCCGTCTGAAAAACCATCATAGCTTTTTCCGACCAAAATTCCGATCGTGTGTACGTGGCATCAGTGTATCAAATGTGGTGGCCAAAGTCTCAGTTATGACAGACTGTATGAAAATAAAATCCTTGTGCCAAAAAAAATTAATGATATCCCCCGTGTTAGATATAGACATTCTAGTGTGAATGAAATAAGTAAGGTGGGGGCACTGGATAACTAAATTAATGATAACGTCCAACAGTGATGAATAGCATAATCACAACAATTATCAATTAAAAGAAGGTCAAATACAGCCTTGAGCAAGAAATAATTGCAATGAGCAAGATGAGCCGTGTGGGAAGTACATTTCGTATCACATCTTCAGGAGGCGTGAAGTCGCCTCCTAAAGACATGATACCAAATGTACATTGAGGCGTGCCTGGTTACACGATCCAATCCTCACATTCGGTCCCTCTGGTTGTCAACGGCTAGCGGTGGAACACACGCCAAGAAACCACTGTGCACAGAGCGGAATTTCCACCTAGAGATGAGCGCAACCTCACTCAGTGTCGGGCAAAGGCACTTTCTAATGTAAGCAGCCACTTGGCCTCTGTTTTTATTCATTTTTATTCAATAAACGGATTACACTATTTCGATCTCTTTATCCTTTTTACACATATCTCCGGTTACCCATATTGGTGGAGAGGAGGGGGTATTTCCCACACTGCTCACCCTGCTCATTGTAGCAAGTTATTTCTTGCTCAAGGTTGTATTTGACCTTCTTTTAATTAATAAGGTCAACAACTTCTGGTAAGCAGACATCCATTTCAGAGCACTTTTGGGTGTACAGTGCATTCGGTGAAGGTGGCTTGTCTACATAGTGGAAGCAGCAATTTTTTTGATGCCTATTTGCACTTTAGATTGGTATTTTGCACAGTGAACTTTTCTTTATGATTGAAGATAAGCTTTGTTCAGCACTTTTTATTATTATGTATGCACTATTTTTACATAATTTTGTAACACTGATGTACTTGTGGTCTTGGGTGATCTAAACCCATCATTGGGAACACATTTATATTGATATTTGTTGTGATTATGCTATTCATCACTGTTGAGCGTTATCATGAATTTAGTTATCCAGCGCCCGACTGTATATGTACTAGAACACCTCATTGTATCCATTGCAAACTCATGATTATCCCTAATAGAAACCCACAATTATGATCTGATAAAAAATTACTTATTCCTCAATGAATGAGATGACTGGTTTAATTCACAGCTCAGCGTTCCTATAAGCGTGGAGGGGCAGAGCAGGAGAGCTGCTGACAGATAGGCAGCAGTAGAACTGCTGACTGACAGGCAGCAGCTCTCTGCTCGGGGAGCTGAGCGAACCGAGCCATCAGCGATGTTCGATGGCTTGGTTCTCAGTGCAGAGGCGGTGGGGGGACAGATGCAGCATCGGTCCAATGCTGCATCCACTTAGGTGAATGCAGCATTGGGCCGATGCTGCATCTGTCCTCTTTACAGTATGAATATGGGGGGGAAAAATTCCCATACTTCTCTTTTAATCTTAGAGTTACATAGCAAAAACTTACCATTTCAACTAGGATTTTATTTCTACAAAAGTATTTAAACATTTATTTTGCTTTATAAACTCTTATATCCCCTACATTTAAACATACACATGATATACATTATATTAATAATTTCACAGCTAGTCAAAGCATTTTAAACACAGAAGTGGGGGAGAAACAAAAGAGAGGGGGGATTGCTCACACACATGAGACACAGGCAGTCTACAGCTGCAGGCATGCAGGAACATTGTCCATCAAAGGAGGGATGGGGGTCAAGGGGGATGCTGCAGGCTCCAACACACAAGAGAGGAGGTGTAGATTGCGCTGGAGTGACTCAATCAGTCACTGCTGTAGGTTATGTAGGGTGTGGGCAGATGGGAAGAGTTAGTTTCCAGAGGTTTGAATATAGAACATCAGATTTTCAATTCATCTGTTGTAGATAAAAAAAAGTTTGAAGTCCATTGCTGTCCTGAGACAGTTTACCAGCTGTTTATATAAATCAGGATCACTCCTTATGTAGTGATTTTTTATAAATTGTATTTCTTTTAATGTCAGCTTTCTTAACATTTTTAGGTTTCATTTACATTTGTGCATACATGTTGTAGTATAGTGCTGTGTACAACTATATATAGTCTGTGTGTTATGGGGTACATGTCCATTATTTTTATTGGCACCCTAACTTGTATACTGGCTCAAAACAAATGCACTTGACTTTCAGTGCAATTATTTTTTAAGGGAAATGCAAAGCAAAGCATTGATTTTTTTGGTTTATAGATTCACGTTTAACCACTACAATACAGGGCACTTTCGCCCCCTTCCTTCCCAGCCCAATTTTCAGCTTTTATCGCTCTAGCGCTTTCAGTGACAATTGCGCGGTCATGCTACACTGTACCCAAATGAAATTTTTATCATTTTGTTCGCACAAATAGAGCTTTATTTTGGTGTTATTGATTCACGACTACGTTTTTTATTTTTTGCGATATAAGCGCAAAAAAAGCGGAAATTTGGAAAAAAAACAATATTTTCTTTTTTCTATTTTAAAAGAAATCCAATAAAATCTAATTTTGTCATAAATTTAAGCCAAAATGTATTCTGCTACATGTTTTTGGTAAAAAAAAAATCAGTTTTATAATAATTGTATAATAATTGGTTTGTGTGATCAAGGACATATGAATGCAAATGATCATGTACATATGTGTTCAGGTGATCACGTACATATGTGTGCAGATAATCATTGGGACATGTGATTTTAGTGGGACATATGTGGGGGACATGTTTTTATTATTAGGGACATGTGCTTTTATTATTTGGGGACATGTATGTTTTGGGGACATGTGTGTTTTGGGCACATATGTGGGGACTGTGTTTATACTGTGTGGTGTGTTGTGTGTTTACACTAGACTGATGATCAGTGAGTAAAAAGCTGTAAAAAACAGCTCATACTCACTGATCATCAGCCGGCTGCAGCGATCTGCTCTCCTCTCCTCAGCGATGACTTCTGTGTGAGGAGAGGAGGAGCCTGATTGCCTAGCAACCGGCTGTTTGTTTACATCACATGACGGCCGTGATTGGACACGGGTGTCATGTGATCAGGAGGGCCAATCACAGAACCCTCCTGCCGATCTGAGATGTGCCGTGTCCGGGTGACACGAGCACATCGGGATCGCGCCGCTGCGCGGGCACGTGCGCGCGTGATCCCGCTCCTTCTGAAGGACGTTCCTGAACGTCCTATCAGAAGTAGACGGCTCCCACCCGGCCGTATATGTGCATTGGCCGGGTGGGAAGTGGTTAAGGGCCCATAGAGAACAGTAAGCCAGTTTATCCCAATGCACGAAAAGCATTAATTGGCCCTTAAAGTTTAAACTAGGACCTGAGACCTTGACTACATGAGGCTATCATAGAAAATTTTGTCTTTCTGTCCCATTTTACCAAATTTACTAGATATTTTTAAAGTAATTTGCTATTGCAGGCTCTGGTAAATTACACTGTGCTGTTACTTGGCATTAAAAATAAAGATCCCTAAGGCAACTAGGTAAAAAAGATGCCAAGTGGCCTAGTTTGCATTTTTGCCAACCTATTTTATTCTTTAAGTCGGCAGTATCTTTTTGTATCTTTAACTGCTGTAACACATTTATTAAAACTGGACAGTGCAAAATCTGGTACAGCTGTGCATGCTAGCCAATCAGCTACTAAATTCAGCTTGTTCAGTTAAGCTTTGAATAAAAAACTGGAAGCTGATTGGTTTCTATACAGAGTTGCATCAGATTTTGCACTCTCCAGTTTTAGTAAATCAACCCCTTTGTCACTATCACATTGTACTATAGATGATTTGCTTGGCTGTTTCGAGAACTAACACAGTCTCATCCTGGTCTCTACAAAATCATCCATTTAGCACATCATTATAAAATGATGACAGGTTTTGGCATCTACCATGCTGTACACACTAGCAGCTCCTATTTTTTATCTTACAATTATCGCTCTATAACTTAAGAATATAAGAATTATATAAGAATATAAGAATTATATTGTATAAGAATTACAAATTTCAGGCACCTGAATATTTGTTCAACAGTTATTCTCACAAGCACTTTCTTCCAAAGTGCTGTGTACCTCTTTTCAGCATTCACATGAGTTAATTTACATTACTGTAGAAAAGTCCCGGGTGTCTTTAGGCCCAATAGTGACTTCCAGATTTAATGAGAGCTGACATTCTTCAGTGTAGAGTGGGTTACAATGCATGATGGGTGTAATGCAAGATGAACAGGTGGGCGCCAGACACTTTTTGAATGCAAAGAGATTTATTGTCTCTTAAACAAAACTGTGAGAGAGAGAATTAGGGACAGGGCACCCTTAGGTAGATGCAACGTTAATTGGCAGACTCCAAGACTTCTATATGTAGCACCCTGTAGCTTAGGCAGGGAGATCCTCATAAATTTACTTGCCAGGAGTAATTATCCTGGTTGATAGAGATCAATTGATTTCTACCTATAAATTGGCCTTGTTGCACTTTTCTCTTTTACCACTAGGTGGCTGGGTACTTGGTGGTACTAAATATGAGAAGGGCAACCCAAGGTCAGGTTATGGGTATATGGGGTATCTCAGACAATGGGCAGGAGTTTTCTTGAATCCCTTGGCCTGCTGGTATATTTGGGTGCAGTCAGGTGATCTATGTTCTGTGCAATCTGGACGACTATCTGGGTGGACGTGTGTCCTACAGCCTTAGCTGCTAGGCTGGAGATTGGGCCTATCCCGGGGGGCATCTGACAGCCTGGCTGTGTGTAGGCCTATCCAGAATTAAGAGGGCAGTGCAGGGTTGGGACTGTGGCTTGCAGTCCAACCATAAGTGACGGTTTTGCCAGCCGGAGAACCTGTTGTGGTCGGAGGTAGAAGGGGAGCTGTCGCCACTAAGGGACCAACCATCTTTACCAGGGACCACAGTAAGTAACTGAAGCAAGTACCGAAGCAGTATTCTCACCGAACGGGCACGGTGAAGAATCAGGAAACTTCAGGTGGTGATCATAGTTACATAGTTACATGGTAGGTGAGATTGAAAAGTCGTCCAACCTATGTGTGTGATTATATGTCAGTACATTGTATATCCCTGTATGTTGCAGTCGTTCAGGTGCTTATCTAATAGTTTCTTGAAACTATCAATGCCCCCCGCTGAGACCACCACCTGTGGAAGGGAATTTCACATCCTCTTACAGTAAAGAACCCTCTACGTAGTTTAAGGTTAAACCTCTTTTCTTCTAATTTTAATGAGTGACCATGAGTCTTGTTAAACTCCTTTCTGCAAAAAAGTTTTATCCCTATTATGGGGTCACCAGTATAGTATTTGTATATTGAAATCATATCCCCTTTCAACCGTCTCTTCTCCAGAGAGAATAAGTTCAGTGCTCGCAACCTTTCCTCATAACTAATATCCTCCAGACCCTTTATTAGCTTTGTTGCCCTGCTTTGTACTCACTCCATTTCCGATACATCCTTCTTGAGAACTGATGCCTAGAACTGGACATCATACTCTAGGTTCGGCCGGACCAGAGTCTTGTAGAGTGGGAGAATTATCGTTTTATCTCTGTAGTTGATCGCCTTTTTAATGCATGCCAATATTCTGTTTGCTTTGTTAGCAGCAGCTTGGCATTGCATGACATTGCTGAGCCTATCATCTACTAGGACTCCCGGGTCCTTTTCCATCTTAGATTCCCCCGGAGGTTATCCCCCCAGTGTATAGATTGCATTCATATTTTTGCCACCCAAATGTATTATTTTGCATTTTTCTACATTGAACCTCATTTGCCATGTAGTTGCTCACCCCATTCATTTGTTCAGATCTTTTTGCAAGGTTTCCACATCCTGCGGAGAAGTTATTGCCCTGCTTAGCTTAGTATCGTCTGCAAATACAGAGATTGAACTGTTTACCCTATACTCCAGGTTGTTTATGAACAAATTAAATAGGATTGGTCCCAGCACAGAACCCTGGGGGACCCCACTACCCACCCCTGACCATTTTGAGAACTCCCCATTTATCACCACCCTCTGAACTCACCCTTGTAGCCAGTTTTCAATCCACGTTCTCACCCTATGGTCCATGCAAATGGACCTTATTTTGTACAGTAAACGTTTATGGGGAACTGTGTGAAATGCTTTTGCAAAATCCAGGTACACCACGTCTACGGGCCTTCCTTTATCTAGATGGCAACTCACCTCCTCATAGAAGGTTAATAGATTGGTTTGGCAAGAACGATTCTTCATGAATCCATGCTGATTAGTGCTAATGATACCGTTCTCATTACTAAAATCTTGTATACAGTCCCTTATCATCCCCTCCAAGAGTTTACATACTATTGATTTTAGGCTAACTGGTCTGTAATTCCCAGGGATGTATTTTGGGCCCTTTTTAGCCACTCTACCACTGGGCACTTAACCACCTCAATACAGTGCAGTTACACCCCCTTCCTGACCAGACCAATTTTCAGCTTTCAGCGCTCTCACAGTTTGAATGACAATTACTCAGTCATCCTACACTGTATCCATATGAAACTTGCGTCCTTTTTTCCACACAAATAGAGCTTTCTTTTAGTGGTATTTAATCACTAGTGGGTTTTTTATTTTTTGTGCTATAAATAAAATAAAACGTAAATTTTGTGAAAAAAATGCCTTTTTCTTTGTTTCTGTCATAAATTTTTGCTAATTAGTAATTTTTCTTCATAAATTTTGGCCAAAATTTATACTGCTACATATCTTTGGTAAAAATAACCCACATTAGTATATATTATTTGGTCTTTGTGAAAGTTATAGAGTCTACAAACTATGGTGCCAATCACTGAAAATTGATCACTTCTGATCAGGCCTTCAGTACATCAGGTGTACCTCATTTCTTGAGACACTAACAAGTCAGGAAAGTACAAATACCCCCCAAATGACCCCTTTTTACAAAGTAGACATCCCAAGGTATTAAGTAAGTAGCATGGTGAGTTTTTTTAAGTTGTCATTTTTTCCCACAATTCTTTGCAAAATGAAGATTTTTTATTTTTTTTTATTTTTTTTTACTAAATTGTCATATTATCAGGTTATTTCTCACACACAGCATATGCTTACAACAAATTACACCCCAAAATACATTCTGCTACTCTTCCCGAGTACGGCGATACCACATGTGTAGGACTTTTACACAGCCTGGCCACATACAGAGCACTAACATTGATGTAGTACCTTCAGACGTTCTACGAGCAAAAATTACGCATCTCATTTCTCAACCACCTATTACACTTTTGAAGGCCCTGGAGTACCAGGACAATGGAATTTCCCATAAAATTACCCCATTTTGGAAAGCAAACACCCCAACGTATAATCTGTGAGGCATAATGAGTCTTTTGAACGGTTCATTTTTTTCCAGAAGTTTTTGGAATATGTGGAAAAAAATTAAAACGCATTTTTTTTTTACACAAAATTGTCAATTTATAAGATATTTCTAACACATAGCATGTATATAGCAAAAATTACACCCCAAAATACATTCTGCTACTCCTCCCGAGTATGGCGATACCACATGTATAGGACTTTTACACAGCCTGGCCACATAGAGAGGCCGAACATTGAAGTAGTACGTTCAAGCGTTCTAGGAGCATAAATGACACATCTCATTTCATTCCTACCCATCACACTTTTGAAGGTCCTGGACCACCAGGACAGTGAAATTACCCACAAAATGACCCCATTTTGGAAAGCAAACACCCCAACGTATATTCTATGAGACATGGGCTGCAAATAGGTACTCGGGTACTCTGATGGCCTGGTGACAGGTACTCGGGTACTCTGATGGTCTGGTGACAGGTACTCGGGTACTCTGATGGTCTGGTGACAGGTACTCGGGTACTCTTATGGTCTGGTGACAGGTACTCGGGTACTCTGATGGTCTGGTGACAGGTACTCGGGTACTCTGATGGTCTGGTGGCAAGTACTCGGGTACTCTGATGGCCTGGTGGCAGGTACTCGGGTACTCTGATGGCCTGGTGACAGATACTCGGGTACTCTGATGGCCTGGTGACAGGTACTCGGGTACTCTGATGGCCCGGTGACAGGTACTCGGGTACTCTGATGGCCTGGTGACAGGTACTCGGGTACTCTGATGGCCTGGTGACAGGTACTCTGATGGTTTGGTGACTGGTATTTGGGTACTCTGAAGGGCGGTGACAGGTACTCATATGGACTGTGACAGGTACTCGGGTACTGAGATGGACTGTGACAGGTACTCTGGTACACAGATGGACTGGAACAGGTACTCGGGTACTCAGATGGGCTGTGACAGGTACTCGGGTACCCTGATGGACTGTGACAGGTACTCGGTACTCTAATGGACTGTGACAGGTACTTGGTACTCTAATGGACTGTGACAGGTACTCGGTACTCTAATGGACTGTGACAGGTACTCGGGTACCCTGATGGACTGTGACAGGTACTCGGGTACCCTGATGGACTGTGACAGGTACTCGGTACTCTAATGGACTGTGACAGGTACTCGGGTACCCTGATGGGCCGTGACAGGTACTCCAGTACCCTGATGGGCCGTGACAGGTACTCGGGTACCCTGATGTGCCGTGACAGGTACTCGGGTACTCTGATGTGCCGTGACAGGTACTCGGGTACTCTGATGTACCGTGACAGGTACTCGGGTACTCTGATGGGCTGTGACAGGTACTCGGGTACTCTGATGGGCTGTGACAGGTACTCGGGTACTCAGATGAACTGTGACAGGTACTCGGGTACTCTGATGGGCTGACAGCTCGCGATCGCGCGCATGCGCCGTGCACGTTCGGGGTGTGACCATCTGTGATCGGCCCTGACTTCATCACGGCCGATCACGTGGTAAACAGCCATAACGAATGGCTGTTCACCCCCTTCGGTGGCGAGCGGTGTCTCCGTGACACACCGCCACCGAAGAAACAGGGATGCGCGCGCTCGATCGCGCGCATTCCCTGTTTAAACGGGAGGCCGTCATATGACGGCCTCCCGCCACAATAGGTGCGCCGCCTGGCCGTCATTTGACGGCCGGCGGTCAGCAACTAGTTAAACCCCCTTCCTAAGCAAACCAATTTTTAGCTTTCGGTGCTCACATAACACTGTACCCATATGAAATTTGTGTCCTTTTTTCACACTAATAGAGCTTTCTTTTGGTGTTTGGTGTTTTAATCATCGCTGGGTTTTTTATTTTTTTGCGCTACAAAAGAAAAAAGACAGAAAATTCTGTAAAAAAAAAAATTTGTTTGTGTTATAAAATTTAGCAAATTAGTCATTTTTCTTCATAAATTTTGGCTAAAATTTATACTGCTACATATCTTTGGTAAAAATAAGTACAAATTGGTGTATATTATTTGGTTTTTGTGAAAGTTATAGAGTCCACAAGCTATTGGGCCAATATCTGAAAACTGATAACACCTGAAGTACTGACAGCCTGGCTGTGTGTAGGCCTATCCAGAAGTAAGAGGGCAGTGCAGGGTTGGGACTGTGGCTTGCAGTCCAACCAAAAGTGACGGTTTTGCCAGCCAGAGAACCTGTTGTGGTCGGAGGTAGAAGGGGAGCTGTCGCCACTAAGGGACCAACCATCTTTACCAGGGACCACAGTAAGTAACTGAAGCAAGTACCGAAGCAGTATTCTCACCGAACGGGCACGGTGAAGAATCAGGAAACTTCAGGTGGTGATCATAGTTACATAGTTACATGGTAGGTGAGATTGAAAAGTCGTCCAACCTATGTGTGTGATTATATGTCAGTACATTGTATATCCCTGTATGTTGCAGTCGTTTAGGTGCTTATCTAATAGTTTCTTGAAACTATCAATGCCCCCCGCTGAGATCACAACCTGTGGAAGGGAATTTCACATCCTTGCTGCTCTTACAGTAAAGAACCCTCTAAGTAGTTTAAGGTTAAACCTCTTTTCTTCTAATTTTAATGAGCGACCATGAGTCTTGTTAAACTAATTTCTGCAAAAAAGTTGTATCCCTATTATGCCATTTGCTAGAAAATTATATATTTTTTTTTAGCAAAGACCCTAGAGAATACAATCATTGCAACTTTTCATCTAGCATGGTATTTGCGCAGCAATTTTTCAAGCGCGTTTTTTTGGAAAAAAGTTAGCCCAAAGTTTTTACATAATGTGAAAGATGAAGTTACACCGAGTAAACAGATACCTAACATGTCACCCTTCAAAATTGCACACGCTTGTTGAACGGCGCAAAACTTTGCTACTTAAAAATCCCCATTGGCAATGCTTTAATTTTTTTTACTGGTTACATGTCTTGAGTTACAGAGGAGTTCTAGGGCCAAAATTATTGCTCTCACTCTAACATTCGCAGTGATACCTCACATGTGTGGTTTGAACACCGGTTTCATATGTGGGCCGGACTAACGTATGCTTCTGCATGCAAGCACACGGGGACGGGGAGCTTTAAAAAAATGTTTGTTTTTATTGTTCATTTTACATTATTTATTTTAGTTTGACACTTTTTTTCCAAAAAAATAATATTTTGATCACTTTTATTCCTATTACAAGGAATGTAAACATCCCTTGTAATAGGAATATGGCATTACAGGTCCTCTTTACAGTGAGATATGGGGTCAATAAAACCCCACATCCCACCTCTAGGCTGGGAAGCCTGAAATAATTAAAAAAAAGATCCTGGCTTCAATCATAGCGGTGAGTTGGTAGAATTACCGAAGGACGGCGGGGGGGCATCCCCTCTCACCTCCTGTAAGAACGATCAAGCATTGGAACTGCCGCTGTGATCATTCTTATGGTGTAGGGAATCGCCGGCTGGAAAAGCTGATATGGGAATGATGCCTGTAGCTGCAGGCATCATTCAGATTTTCCCGCACAAAATCAAGGACCTCATATGATGGCCGGCGGGCGGGAAGTGGTTAAAACGCTTTTTTTTTTAACAAAAAGTTGTCCATTTATACAATATTTCTAAAACATAGCATGTACATACCAAAAATTACACCCCAAAATAGATTCTCCTACTCCTCCTGAGTACTGCGATACCACATGTGTGAGACTTCCACAGCCTGGCCAGATACAGAAGTACAGCCGAGTATGGCCGAGTATGGCTGAAACTGGCCGAGTATGGCTGAAACTGTCCGAGTATGGCTGAAACTGGCCGAGTATGGCTGAGCATGGCCAAGTATGGCTGAGTATGGTGGGGTATTGCCGAGTATGACTGGGTATGGCTGAATATGGCTGGGTATGGCTGAGTATCACAGAGTATTGCAGAGTATGGCTGGGTATTGCAGAGCATGGCTGGGTATGGCAGGGTATTGCAGAGCATGGCAAGGTATTGCAGGGTATGGCAGAGTATGGCTGGATATCACAGAGTATTGCAGAGCATGGCTGGGTATTGCAGATTATGGCTGGGTATCACAGAGTATTGCAGAGTATTTCAGAGTATGGCAGGGTATGGCAGAGCATGGCAGGATATGGCAGGGTATTGCAGAGTATGGCAGAGTATTGCAAAGTATGGCAGGGTATTGGAGAGTATGGCAATATATGGCAGAGTATGGCAGGGTATGGCAGGGTATTGCAGGTTATTGCAGGTTATTTCAGAGTATTGCAGGGTATTGCACAGTATTGCAGGGTATTGCAGATTATGGCTGAGCATGGAGGGATGGCTGATCAAGGGTGGATGGATGTGGCTGTGTGTCACAGAGCAGTGCTGTGGGCACTCTAGATCCAGCCCACAGCGCTGCTGCCAATGATCTCTTCCCTCTCTGCTCACACTGGACAGAGAGGGGAAAGAGGAACCGGATATCACACCGGTTTGTTTACATGTGATAGCTCCGTCATTTGACGGAGCGATCACGTGGTAAATGGGCACTATTAGCGGCCGTTTACGTGATACGCCGGGTCCTCAGGGGGCGTGGGAGAGTGGAATTCTGGGAGGATGTCACTGTGTGCCCTCCCAGAGTTATGCAACCGCCCTGTAGCCAACATTCGGCTATGGGCCAGTTGGCAAGTGGTTAAATATTGGCGCTATATTGGCTTTTCTCCAATCAGCTAGTACCATTCCAGTCAGTAGACTGTCAGTAAAAATTAGGAACAATGGTCTGGCAATTACTTGACTAAGTTCCCTAAGTACCCCCGGGTGTAAGCCATCTGGTCCCATTGATTTATTAATCTTAAGTTTCCCAAGTCCAATTTTAATTCTGTCCTCTGTTAACCATGGAGGTGCTTGTGATGTGTCATGAGGATAAACACTGTAGTTTTGGTTACTGAAGACCCCCAATTCCCTTGTGAAGACTGAAGAGAAGAATAAATTCAATACCTTCACCATCTCCCCATCCTTTGTAACCAGATGTCCTTCCTCATTCTTTATGGGGGAAATATGGTCTATCCTCCCTTTTTTACTGTTTACATACTTAAAGAATTTCTTGGGATTTTTTTGCTCTCCTCCGCTATGGGTCTTTCATGTTCTATCTTAGCCGTCTTTATTGCACCCTTACATTTCTTATTGCATTCTTTACAAAGTCTGAATGCTGATGATGATCCCTCAACCTTGTATTTTTTGAAGGCCTTCAACTTTGCTTTTATATGCTTTTATATGCATTTTTACATTGGCGTTAAGCCATCCAGGACTTTTGTTTGCTCTTTTAAATTTATTACCCAGTGGGATGCATTGGCTAATGCCCTTATTTAATATGCTCTTAAAGCAAACCCATCTCTCCTCCGTGTTCTTTGTTCCCAAGATTTTATACCAATTTATGCCTTCTAGCAAGGTTCGTAGTTTAGGGAAGTTGGCTCTTTTGAAATTCAGTGTCTTTGTATTCCCCTTATGTTTCCTATTTGTGTGATTTATACTGAAGCCAATTGACCTGTGATCGCTGTTACCTAATTTCCCCCGTATTTCCACATCCGTGATCAGGTCTGCATTGTTGGTAATCAGTAGATCCAGTAACGCTTTATTTCTAGTTTTTGCGTCTACCATCTGACCCATAAAATTGTCCTGCAAGAAATTTAGGAACTGGCGAGCGTTAGATGAATTTTTTGGTTCCATCTGCCCACTCTATGTCTGGATAGTTAAAATCCCCCATTATGATAAAACTTCCCATCCTTGCTGCTAATCAAAATTGTGATAGGAGATCTGTCTCCCCTTCCTCCCTCAGGCTAGGGGGCCTATAACATACTCCCAGTATTATTTTCCCATTAGCTTCATCCCTTTGGAGCTCTACCCATTAGGATTCCACCTCCTCCCTAGCTCTCTTAGTGATGTCATCTCTCACATTCACTTGTACACTATTCTTGATATATAGGCATACCCCTCCTCCTTCAAGTCAGGGACCCAACCAATGGAGGTGACGCTTGCAAAGCAGCCCTGTGTGTCAAGCCAGGGACTGAGCTGGCCAGCAAGGGTGAAGCTTGAGAAATATCTGGAGTGCCAAGCTAGGGACCCAGCAGAGAAACGTGGGTGACGCTTGAGGGGGATACCACCGCAAAGATTGGAGGAACTCAAGGGATTCAGAGTCAGTGGGTCTAGTGAGAGACCGGGAGCTCAGTGTTGAAGAACTACAAGAAGCGTTTGTTGTGAAGCTGAAGGAGCTGTTACGTTTGAGTTAGGAACTTTTAAAGACTGTTGCCATAGGAGACAGAATTCCTACATGTGCAGATGTGGCACATTGCTGGGGCCTTTCCCTGTACGACTGTCCTCCTATTGAAGTCTCGGAGTCTGTCAGTTGAATTTACAACTACTTAAGGGTGTCCTGGCCCTAACCCACTTTCCCTCAAAAATACAAAAAGCACTGTTAAGAGAAATAAAACCTCTTTTACATCCAAGAAGCATCTGGTGCCCAATCACTTTCATCATCTTTGCACCCACTATGCCTCACAACCCACTACATATTGAGGATGTCAGCTATCTCTGGCCTGCAAAGTAACTGTTACTAACGGTAAAGGTATTCAACTATCTGCCACATGAACAGTTCTCTTTACCCCACACTCACTCACTGTAGGTCTTCACTCAACGAGCTCACAGTCTCTCTCACTAGACTTCAGATCCACTAGCCACTGTATCCCCTCTCTTTCACTGTAGCGCTCAGTATCTTCCTCAAGCGTCACCCCACCTCACTGCTGGGTCCCTGGCTTAGCACTTACAGATACTCTTCAAGCTTCACCTATGCTGACACTTTAGGTCCCTGAATGGCACTCCACAAGCATCACCTCTGCAGTCCCGCTGGGTCCCTGACATGGCACTTGCTGAAGTTTTCCCACTACTTCACCGTCCCCGGCTAGCGAAAAGTCTGCTCTTCTACTGGCCTCAGCTCACTCACTGTGATCTCTGGTAGCAATGTGGATGGTCTCTTAATGGCGACAGCTTACCCTCTACGCCCGACCACAACTGGTTCCCCAGCCGGCAGAACCGTTACTTCTGGTTGGACTACAAGCCCGCAGTCCCAACCCTACACTGCTTCTCCTGCTGCTGGATAGGTCCTCAGACAGTCTAGCAGCCAGATGTCCCCGGGATAGGCCTTAGGTTTCTGGCCTAGCAGCCTGTGGGAATGCAGCACACGTCCACCCAGACAGCCGTCCAGGTGGCACAGAACCCCGATCACTCCAACCAAATAAATAGGTTCTCCTAGCAGGCCAAGGGACCCAAGAAAATCACTGTCTATTGGCTGAGACGTCCCATTCATTCCTAATCTGTCCTTGCAATTCCCTTATTTTATCTAATGTCACCAGATATCCGGCCACCTAGTGACAGAAGGGAGAAATGCAGCAATTGCAGAAATAAGGCAAATTAATTGATCTCCTAACATTTGGCCAAGGCAACTATCACTTGGCAAATAAATTTAACAACAACTCTGCCTAAACACATATTAATAAAGCTATATGCTATATCACATATTAATAAAGCTGCAACCGCTTCCCTCATCCAATCATGCACAAAGCAAATTACTATTTTTAATTATTCTGCAATTTTCTTTTAGCCAAGTAAACTTTTTTAAACCCTCTGGCAGTGCAGTGCCCTGTCACAGTGTTAAAGGGGTTTTAGGGCAACCAGGATTTTAAACTAGGCAGTTTGAGGGGTTTCAGGATGCTTATTCTATTCAGAGGAAACTGGGTTTACAGTTTCCTTAGTGACTGGTAAAACCCAGTTTGGGACTTTGAGCCTGGATATTTCATACACGATTTGGGAAGGAGAAATCTCAAATCCTGGGACCTGGTTTTGCAGGCAACCGGCACACTGATGCACAGGTGTTTACAGCCGACAGTAGATCGGGGTTCCGATATCCATGAGGTTGCAGTCATGTGTGAACAGCCAGAAGTATGCATGTCTGCCTGGTTCAGCCTGTGATAGAACAGACAGAGGGCCAAAGCTTGAGGGCTTCACCTTCAGGAAGATTTTTCAAAAACCCCACTTTGCAAATCTGTATCAAATGAATAGTACATACCAGAGCTCCTTCAGAAAAATTGCTGGTCCTTCATTCCCCACTGTCTGACCATTTGCAGAACAGGCTGAATAACACAATAGTGTGTCCCAATTTTCTCCTGGCAGCCTTTAGTGGGTGGCGTTGCATGAAGAGGCCTTGCAGCTTATGCATGCGTTTGCGAATGTGTGTTAACTAAACCCCTGTTTTTAACACAGACTGTTGGATAGATTAATTTGGTTGGTAAGCAGACTGGTTGATGAGTTGAGCTGGGAATTTCCTCTGGATTTGTCTTTCAGCCTGTAGTGGGTGGACCTGCGGGGTCAGCAGAATCCGGGAAAATATCTTTCCATCTATGGGCAGGCATTGTATTCTACCGGTGGGGAAGGCTCCCTGCTTCCCCACTGCCAGAACACAATAGCACTACAGGAGGGATTCCCCCATCAACACTGACTGCAATTTTCTTTCCTTCAACTCGTGACTGATGGAAAGAAAATTGCATAATGTATGGCCTTCCTTTAAGCCTCATACACGCGATCAGATGTTCGGATGACTGAACATCAGTTTTTTTGTTGCATGATAGTCTCATCTCGAAAGTGAAGTGGTTACTCACCATATGAAAATTCTCGTACGCCAGAATACAACTTCAGAAGTGATGTTATGTGTTGACTAGTTTTGTATGTATTCTTTCCTTTCTGAGCATGTGTAGTCTTCCGTTTATGATTTTTTTTCGTACGAAAACCACTTCAGGCCCGGAGGATTTGGCTGCAGAATGGCAGGGCCATTTTTGCGATTTGGAACTGTGCCACTTTAATTGACAGTAGGGCGGTCGTGCGATGTTGTACCCAAACAAAATTGATGTCCTTTTTTTCCCACAAATAGAGCTTTCTTTTGGTGGTATTTGATCATCTCTGCAATTTTTATTTTTTGCACTATAAACTAAAAAAGAGCGACAATTTTGAAAATATAAAAATGTAAAAATATAAAAAAAATGTTTTTCCTCAGTTTAGGCTGATATGTATTCTTCTACATATTTTTGGTAAAAAAAAAAAAAAATATCGCAATAAGCGTATATTGATTGGTTTGCGCAAAATTTATAGCGTCTACAAAATAGGGGATTGTGTATGGCATTTTTATTATTATTTTTTTATTAGTAATGGCAGGGATCTGTGATTTTTATCATGACTGCGACATTATGGCAGACACATCAGACATTTTTGATGCTATTTTGGAACCACTGTCATTTATACAGAAATCAGTGCGATAAAAATGCATTGATTACTGTGTAAATGACACTGGCAGTGAAGGGGTTAACCACTAGGGGGCGGTGAAGGGATTAAGGGAGTGATTCTAACTGTGAGGGGGCTGAACTTGAAAACACTGTACAGTGATCGCTGCTCTCGATGACAAAGAGCAGTAGATCACTAGGCAGAACAGGAAATGCTTTATTTACAAAAGCATCTCCCCATTCTACCTCTCCATGACATGATCGCCAGGAGACCGGCGGACATGGATTCCGTGGGACCTGCAGGCGCGATCACAGAGCACGGATCTTCCTCCAAGTCACCCAGTAAATCATGTTATTACTTTATAGTTTAACCACTTAAGGACTGGAAGATTTGCCCCCTTAAAGTGGAAGTCCACTATATTGATTGGTTTGCGCAAAATTTATAGCATCTACAAAATAGGGGATAGTGTATGGCATTTTTATTATTATTTTTTATTAGTAATGGCAGCGATCTGTGCGATAAAAATGCATTGACTGCGACATTATGGCGGACACATCGGACATTTTTTATGCTATTTTGGGACCACTGTAATTTATACATCGATCAGTGCGATAAAAATGCATTAATTACTGTGTAAATGACAATGGCAGTGAAGGGGTTAACCACTATGGGGCGGTGAAGGGATTAAATGTGTCCTAGGCAGTGATTCTAACTGTGAGGGGGCTGGGCTTGAACACACTGGACAGTGATCGCTGCTCTCAATGACAGAGAGCAGTAGATCACTGTCCTGTCACTAGGCAGAACAGGAAATGCTTTGTTTACAAAAGCATCTCCCCATTCTACCTCTCCATGACACGATCGGGAGACTGGCGGACGTGGATTCCATGGGACCTGCAGGCGCGATCACGGAGCACGCTGGCATGGCAGGAAATTCAAAGGGACGTACAGATATGCCTATTTGCCCAGCCGTGCCATTCTGCCAACGTAAATGTACATGCGGCGGTTGGGCAGCGGTTATTTAAACAAAAATCAGAACGATAAGTTCATGTGTGACAGAAATGTTTTAATCGGCTGTCAAAAGCACCATATTAACGATCCGAAAATCAGCAAATAGTTAGTCGCTCAAAATTTTTTGTACAATTAAATCCTATCGTGTGTACGGGCCTTGTTTTTTTTTTTTTCTAAAGGTACACCTGGGAAAATCTTTTTAACCCCTTGCCGCCAAGTGTACGCAGATGTGCCCACTCGGCTTTCGGGGGTTATACCAGGATGATGCCCGCAGCTGCAGGCATCATCCCGGTACCATTTTATAGATCCGGCAAACTGCTTTCCAGCTATAACAACCGATGCGGTTAAAAGTTGCTTGGCTGTTATGCCCGAGGAGCGGGAGGGGACATCCCTCCCTCCCGCTGCCTCCCACCGCTCTTACCAGGGCTCCCGTTCCATCAGGAGCCCCGATCAACAGTCCGATGCCTCCAGTGTCTAGGGACAGACTGGAATGAAGCCGCAAGTGGCTTTATTCCAGTGTCCTGATCGTAAACATGGAAGCGACATCACGACGTCACGTCCCATTTACTCAGCTGCCAATGGCGCCGGTTTAAAAAAAATATACAGTATTCAGAATTGCTGAAAACGGCGAGCTGAATACTTTGAAGTGCAAAGGAGGGATCGTTTTTAGAGTACCTGTCACCACCTATTACTGTCACAAAGGATGTTTACATTCCTTGTGACAGCAATAAAAGTGATCTTTTTTTTTTTAAACAATTTGTTAATTTTAAAAGAAATAAAATAAATAAAAAAAATAATTTTAAAGCTCCCCCCGTCGCCACAAGCTCGCGCAGCAAAGAAAACGCATACGGAAGTCACGCCCACATATGTAAACGGTGTTCAAATCACACATATGAGGTATCGCCACGATCGTAATTCTAACACTAGACCTCCTCTGTAACTCTAACCTGGTAACCATAAAAAAAAATGTAGGTACCATAGTTTGTCGTCATTCCACGAGTGCGTGCAATAAATTAAAGCGTGACATGTTTAGTATCTCTTTACTCGGCGTAACATTATCTTTCACATTATACAAAAAAATTGGGCTAACTTTACCGTTTCGTTTTTAAAAAGATTCATGAAAGTGTATATAAAACAAAAGCAACAAGAGGATTCACCTGTTCTGAATATTTGGTAAATGTCATATTCAACCTCTTTAGAAATATATCCCTGTCTTTAAAAGAACAAGTATTTCAAGCGCATATATTCATTACATTTAGGCATTTACTGTATGTATACAGCAATAGTTATTACTGATAATGATGATATATTGATGGACCCTAGTTTCTATCTTGCTCCAGAGAGGTTTTCCATAAATCATATAGGTCAAGGCTCAAGTCCTGTGGGAACTCATGGGAACGGAGTCCCTATACTTTTTCCACAACAGGAACTCAGTTCCCGTTAGCAGCCGCATCCTGCGAGACTTTGAAGTATGCAAGCTGTGTGGCAGGTGCTACACCAGCAGCCGCCGACACAGCTCGCAATAGTAACTGCCGCACACCAGGGGTGGACAGACCATTCAGGCATTGCCAGTAGGGGGCCCCATGACAGCTTCCTCTTCGATCTACCTGTCAATCACAGCTAGCTGATGGGTAGATCAGGTCCCTGCTACTAAGAGATTGTATTTAGTCAGACCTCTCTTGATGCGCACCACCCCGTCAGCCCCTCCTGATTTTCTGTCTCCTGCATACTTGCTCTGTGTGTCCTGCTGTCCTCCTGTCCAGGGGCGTAACTATAGGGGGTGCAGCAGTTGCGACCGCAACCGGGCCCTGTGATGCAGGGGGCCCATGCAGCCCCCTCTACATATGGCCGGCAGCAGCATAGGCAGCTAGGGGTACCAGTGCACCATGCACACGGGTGGCTGGAGGTGGAGGGTGACTAGCAGAGCTCCATGCTCGACTATCGCACTGGCTGCTCTTTAGTTGTGCATTCCCTGCATGACCTGTGTCCTCAGCCGGCTCCTCAGAGTACCCCTCTCCTGCTCCATGCATTGCCGCTCAGTCCGATGTCTGTTCTCCCCAGCCAGAGTCTGATAAATACTGATACCAGTGGTGGAACTACAGGGCTCACAAAGGTCATAACTGTGATCACGCCCTGGAGTTCCACCGCTGGACTCAGAGGGAAGGGCCCTGGCTGGGGTTCAGGGGGGCCCTTCATGGTTTCTTGCATCGGGGCCCTGAAGGTTCTAGTTACGCCACTGCTCCTGTCCTGTCCTCCTCCTCTATTTTCAGTGTCATATGATGAGAGAATGATGAGCCATATGATGAGCCATATGATGAGCCATATGATGAGAGAACCCAGAGGAGGAGCACAGCTATTCTGCTCACAGGACATGCAGGGAGAGAGGGGAGCTGAGGGAAGAACATCAGTTTGGGGGGGTAAGCTGAGCACAATACCTTGCAAAGTTGAATGCCAAGAGGAAAGTTTATGTGGAAATATGTGAAGGGTTGCAATAGCAGCGAGTGTGTGTTGGAGCCCTGCAGAGTTTGCAGCCCCCCAAGCTAACATACATCTCCTAAGCAGGAACACATCACTATCTCCCCAAGCATTCTGTCCAGATAATGTGCAGTTAATTTATGACCTTTCCCTTTAACCCTGTGTTATCCAAACTCTTTTCAATGAAAAGTGTAAACTCACCACATAAACACTCTATATACAAAATAAAATTCCCCAATAAAGATCGGAACACGATGTTCACATTTGCATGGAAGCACAATTGAATGAATGCTGATTATTCAGAGAATTACCATATTTGTTTATTGAGAATTGTTTTTATTTTTTTATGTACTAACAGTTAAGCTTCATACACACAATACGAAAAGTGGATGAAAAATACCACTTTTGAAGTGTTCATGCATTTAAGCGTATCATTTTTTTTTTTGGTGGGGAAGTGGATCTTGGGTGGGAGTTCCCACACTTTTTTCCCCAGGACTTGACCCCTGATATAGGTGATTTTAAAGAGGACGTAAACCCTGATGAGTTTACTTTCTCTTTCATTCCCTGCAAAGGTAAAGCATAATGGACTACTATGCATCACATAGTAGTCCATTATGTGTCACTTACCTGACACAGGAGCCAGCAAAGTCAGCGCTGTCCCCTGTAGTCTGGCACATCCATCTTCTCAGTGGGTCTCACTGCTCCGCCGCTGTCATTCGGCGAAGCCGCGAAGCATCACTCCGGCGTGTTATATCGCCGTTGACCACGGCGCGCTCAGTGCGCCTGCACGCCGCTGTCTACGGCGCATGCGCCGTAGACAGTGGTGCCTGTCTTTCGGCAAATATCTCAAAAAACGTGTAGGTTTAGGAGATATTTCTTGGACTTACAGGTAAGCCTTAATCTAGGCTTACCTGTAGGTCAAAGTGTGTTGTAAGGGTTTACAACCACTTTAATATATTCACCCTTAAAGCTTTCCCGTTCATATGTTCTTGTGACATTTATACTATTTTTCTAATAGCTAATTAACGGATAAGTAATAAGTGACTGTGTAATCAGCTTTCAGGCAGTGCAGACTGTGTGCAGACTGTGTGCAGAATGTGTTGACAACCGCTTGCTTGTGAATGCTTAACTGAAATTGTCCACTTGATGGCCTTCCTAATCTCCATGGGACATTGCAAACATGCCTATGATCTATCCTCATTGTTCTATTCCATAAGTATCTGAGGCTAACCACAGAGTGAGATCTTCCTCCAAGTCACCCAGTAAATCATTTTATTGCTTTATAGTTTAACCACTTAAAGACCGGAATATTTGCCCCCTTAAAGTGGAAGTTCACCCTGAAAAAAAAGAAATTACAAATGCAACAAAAAATAAAAAATAAAAATAAAAAAAAACAATAAAATGTTTTACTCAACAGAAATGCCTGTTTCCTAATCTGCCAATTCCTATTCTGCGGTGATCTTCAGTCTTCTCCTCCTCGCGTTGATTTCTGGGAAATTTGGGCGCGGTGTCTTCTGGGACCTGTGTGTGTCACAGAAGACAGCCGCCCATTCAGAAACCGCAGGGGGACTCGCGCATGTGCAGTAGGAAATGGGCAGTGAAGCCGCAAGGCTCCACTGCCTGTTTCCCTTAGTGAGGATGGCGGCGCCGGTGCACGATGCGAGGGATGGATCGGCAGACATAGCGGGCACCCTGGACAGGTAAGTGTCCTTATTAAAAGTCAGCAGCTACAGAGTTTGTAGCTGCTGACTTTTAAAAAACTATTTTACGGCTGGAACACCGCTTTAACCACTTGCCGACCGCTGTCAGTATATGTATGTCGGCAGAAAGGCACAGCTGGGCCAAGTAAAGTACCCGTACGTTCCTTAGAAATTCCCACCGCGCGCGGGCGCCTGCCGCGAGCTCCATGACCATGCCCATGGGACTCGTGGACTAGATCGCAGCTGGGATACCTGCAATCGTGTCACGGAGCTCAAGAACGGGGAGATGCCAATGTAAACAGCATCTCCCTGTTCTGCCTAATGACAGGACACTGATCGTCTGCTCCCTGTCATCGGGAGCAGCGATCAGTGTCCACGTCACACAAGCTCATCCCCCAGTCAGTTAGAAACACTGCCCTAGGACAAACTTAACCCCTCCTGACCCCTAGTGGTTAACCCCTTCCACTACCAGTGACATTTTTACAGTAATCAATGCAATTTTAAAGCATTGATCACTGTATTAATGCCAATGGTCCCAAAAGTGTGTCAAAATTGTCCGATGTGTCCGCCATAATGTCGCAGTCACAATAAAAATCGCTGATCGCCGCCATTACTAGTAAAAAAAAAAATTATTAATAAAAATGCCATAAAACTATCCCCTATTATGTAAACGCTATAACTTTTGTGCAAACCAATCAATAAATGCTTATTGCGATTTTTTTTTTTTACCAAACATATGTAAAATAATACGTATCGGCCTAAACTGAGGAAAAAAATGTTTTTTTTATATATTTTTAGGGCATATTTATTAATTTTAAAAAATTTTTGTTTATAGCACAAAAAATAAAAACCGCAGGGGTGATCAAATACCACCAAAAGAACGCTCTGTTTGTGGGAAAAAAAGGACGCCAATTTTGTTTGGGAGCCACATCGCACGACTACGTAATTGTCAGTTAAAGCGATGCAGTGCAGAATCACAAAAAAGTGCACTGGTCAGGAAGGGGATAAATCCTTCCAGGGCTGAACTGGTTAATGACCAGGCCATTTTTAGCTTTACAGCACTGCATTGCTTTAACAATTGCGCAGTCATGCAATTCTGTACCCAAAAGAAATGTATGTCTTTTTTTTCTCAAAAATACAGCTTTCTTTTGGTGGTATCTGATCACCTCTGTGGTTTTTATTTTTTGTGCTATAAACAAAAAAAGAGCGCCAATTTTGAAAAAACACAATATTTTTTACTTTTTGCTATAATAAATATCCCAAAAAAAAATACAAATTTCTTCATCAGTTTAGGCCAATATGTATTCTTCTATATATTTTTGGTAAAAAAAAAAAACTCAATAAGTGTATTAATTGGTTTGCGCAAAAGTTATGGCGTCTACAAAATGCTATATATTTATGGCATTTTTATTATCAGATTTTTTTTTACTAGTAATGACAGTGATCGGCATTTTTAGTGCATAATAAAGTGCATAAGAAATGTAGTGTGAACAATTAGCAAGGTGCACACCAAACTGTGCACTTAAAACAATTGTTGTGCAAATACGCAAAAATAAATGCTAAAAACCAATAGAGAGTGCTGTTGTGCTTATTGCTATTCGGCCTGTCTCCTGAACAGCCTATAACAGTAATGGCGAACCTTGGCACCCCAGATGTTTTTGAACTACATTTCGCATGATGCTCATGCACCCTGCAATGTAGTTGAGCATCATGGGAAATGTAGTTCCAAAACATCTGGGGTGCCAAGGTTCGCCATCACTGGCCTATAACATCCCAAAATTATGCAAGTAGCAAGAACATGTAAAAAACATGTAGCAAGAACATGTAAAAAACAATCCGGTGAAAGTTAATACATAATAATCACAGAGAAATAAACATAACAAAGAAAAAAATATATAAAAATATTAAATAATATTATTATAGACACCACCTACTCAGTGTACTAAAGTCCAAGGTAGTGATAAATAATACTAAATGTGCTGAATACTATATCCATATTAAAGTGCAGTCTCTGATTCATAGAAAACAAAGTCCCACCACTATCAAAAGATAGTTTGGCTTGCGATCGTTTCCCACAGCAGAAAGGAAAAAAACTTTCCGGGACACTATCACTCACGATCGAAATGCTTCAGATCCGATCCGATCACAAAACATGGCACTACATGAAAAAAACTTTCATTGCTCAGCGATTACAGATTCTGCAAGCTACAACCACACTGATTTCACTCGCATAACCCAGGCCGACCAGTAGCGCTTTAAACAATCAGCTGGATAGAATAGGAGGCGTTTCCCAGACAAGCCACCTTGCTTGCTAGATTCTCAAAAGGCTCCTAACGTAACGTCACTGGCTCCACCCGGCGCGTTGCTTCATATGTCATATGACTTTATCAAGGGTGGCCTTGCGATCGTTTGTGCTGTTTTTATACCACGAAAACAGCGTGCCGGTTGCCATAGTGACTTAGATCTCTTGAATGTTAGCATAATTTTGTTCAGCGCTCAATCAATTTAAAATCTAATTTTAATACAACAATCATAAAAAACAACACTAAGAGAAAAAACATCAGGATCACCACCTCAAATAATATATTATTATTAAAGCTTCAACTTACATTTTACATCTCACTGATAATATATACGTCCCTTTACTATCGCTATCTAGTGGATGGTATAATCCTCACATTACAAATACATTACAAATACACCATATCTCAATAATGATATATCTTCAACTGATGGAACAATCTTGGTACATTAGCACAGCAGCACTTTGTACCGGATGTGAAGGAGTTTTTTCGTTATTAACACTTATTATTGCCCATTTGCAAATTTTTTGTGTTAAGCATATAGCATTTCTGCACTTTTGTCAATTGCACACAAATTCATTTTGCACTATATTTTTGCCTATTTGCACATGATATTATTGTATTTTTGCACAGTACTGTATTCAACACATATCCTCATAGCAGCCTCAGGATTGGTAGCCTCGTATTTCCTTCTTAGATTGTGTAATAGGAAGTTGACCAGAGCGCACCATTATATATAATCAATCTTTATAGTGACAGAACACTGACATGGTTGCAGCCTAGTCATTTAGGTGTTTCCTATACATGAGTGTTATCCCTACATATTTACTAATATCAGCGCTAAGGTTTTCCCTTTGTTAATTTACCCTTTATTGCTGGTGTTCTCTAATATAGCCATCTGCAGGAGTTAGTGGGTGTTGTGTGCCTCCAGCGCAGTATATACCTGTATCTACCCTTTATTGCTATTGTTCTCTAATAGAGCCATCTTCAGGAGTTAGTGGGTGTTGTGTGCCTCCAGCGCAGTATACACCTGTGTCTACCCTTTATTGCTGTTCTCTAATAGAGCCATCTGCAGGACTTAGTGGGTGTTGTGTGCCTCCAGCGCAGTATACACCTGTATCTACCCTTTATTGCTGTTCTCTAATAGAGCCATCTGCAGGAGTTAGTGGGTGTTGTGTGCCTCCAGCGCAGTATACACCTGTATCTACCATTTATTGCTGGTGTTCTCTAATACAGCCATCTGCAGGAGTTAGTGGGTGTTGTGTGCCTCCAGCACAGCACAATATACACCTGTGTCTACCCTTTATTGCTGGAGTTCTCTAATACAGCCATCTGCAGGAGTTAGTGGGTGTTGTGTGCCTCCAGCACAGCACAATATACACCTGTATCTAACCTTTATTGCTGGTGTTCTCTAATACAACCATCTGCAGGAGTTAGTGGGTGTTGTGTGTCTCCAGCACAGCACAATATACACCTGTATCTACCCTTTATTGCTGGTGTTCTATAATAAAGGCATCTGCAGGGGGCGTGGTCTCGGCGATGCACTAGAGCAGACATGTTCCGTGTGAGCTCCGCCGCCAGCATTCTTTCAACGGCATCTACAGTCTACTAAAACGACCTCCGCGGATGATGGGGAAGAGATCAGGGAGGCCCCTGTCCCGAAAAGTGGGCGCTGTCAGCTCGATTAAGCGGTACATGTCCGCTGAACCGGCCGAAACGGAGCATCCGGATGGCCTAGGCTGCACACCGCGTGGTATGCCGGTTGGAGTAGGCCCCTCCTCCCAGTCCAGATCCGAACGTAGACACTGCTCGCCGGATTTCTCAGGTGGCTCAGAAGGGGAGGATGGAGACCCTGATCACCCAGGAGTGGCATCGATGGTGAGTGATCTCCCGACCAAAGCAGACCTGGCGGCTATGCTCCTGAACCTCGAGAAAGTTATTAAAAAGGAGGTTTCGGCGGTCCGTTCGGATCTTTCACAGGTCCTGCTCAGGGTGGAGGAATCGGAGCAACGGCTTGATCGCCATGCGTCCGCCATTAGAGCACTGCAGACATCCACGCACCAACTGCCCGTGGTGCATCGGATGGCGCTATACAAACTCGAGGACCAAGAAAATCGTAACCGTCGCCACAACGTTCGGATTAGAGGCCTACCCGAGGTGACGGGGGACGAAGATCTGCTTCCGTCCGTTACCGGTATCTTCAATACTCTCCTTGGTCGTCCGGTGGGGGATGTGCTGAAAATTGATAGGGTCCACAGGGCCCTCCGTCCCTGCAACCTTGGCACGGACGCCCCCCGGGATGTTATCTGCAGGGTCCATCATTTTCCAGATAAGGAGCTTATCATGCAGAAGGCCAGAGTGGCATCCCCCCTGGACTTTGATGGCGCTATGCTTTCTTTTTTCCCAGATTTGGCCAGGGAAACATTGGACAGACGCAGGGCTCTGCGTCCACTCGCTGAACTGCTACGGGCTGCGTCTATTAAGTACCGGTGGGGTTTTCCTGCAGCCTTGATTGCGACCATTGACGGCAGGTCGGTGGTCCTTAGGTTCCCGGAGGACCTGGAGAAGTTCTGCGCATCCCTGAATATAACCCCACCGGACCTCCCAGGTTGGCAGGAATATCTCCCACCCATGGCGGATAGCCTTGAGGCCCCTTGGTGTAAGGCAAATCGCAAGCACCGTGCATCTTCTGCTGGAATCCCTATGCACCCTGCCTAAAGGCGAACTGTCTTTCCACGCGGAGGCGTTCAACCTTACCCCACTTTGGTGCTGACCCAGGCGCCCCACCTTGCCTTCATGTCTCTTGACGGCTGCACTTCTCACCCTGCACACTGTTGCTCCGTTTTGCTTTCAGGAACCTTCGGGGACTGATTATAGTAGAGTCATGGATCTGACTTTGATTTGGGTTTACATACTTACCGGACAGGTGAACTGTGCAGCCCACATTCGGTTGGCCTGGGGACCGGGTAGTTCTTTTACAACTTTAATTTGCATTTTCATTTTCATTTTAATTTTCATTTTAATGTTTGTTTCGTTGCCGTTCCTTTATGTTTTTTTTTTTTTAGTTATTAATGTTTTAAGGTTACTGTTGTATGGTCAAAGTGTTCACAATTTCACCACTCTCATGTTCACTTGTGATATGTGCTGCTGGCGGTGGGGCTTCTGAGCACCCCTAGGACTTCCTTGCTCGCTTTCCTCTTTCCCTGGTCTATGCCAGGTCGCTCGGGCTTCCCCCCCCTATCTGCGGGGTGCTGCATGGCGCGTCATCCCTATATCCCTGCTCCTTCATGGGTGGGGGGTGTGGGGGCGCCGTGCTGGGTATGTGTCCTGTTTGGCACGGCAGGATTTTGCGTGCATACGCAGCCAGCCCCGCGGTTGGATCTGCGTTCTGTCCCTTGTGTTCACTCTCTTTTTCTTCTTTCTCTCCGTGTCTCTTCTCTGACCCTTACCTCTGTCCGCCCCTCCTCTCTTCCCCCCCTCCCACTATTGACTTCTGCGGTATTCTGCCCCATACAGCCCGTCCCGTGTAGTGTACTGATGTTTGCGGTTCCCCCGTACTTGCTCCAATGGCCAGGACAAATCTAATCTCCTTTAATGTTAGGGGGCTCCACGCCCCGTGGAAGAGGCATAACCTCTATAGGGAACTGAATCGCCTACAGGCAGATGTGGTCTTCCTGCAGGAGACACATCTCACGCACTTGTCCACGATTAAATTAAGTTCTCTCTACTACCCCACATGGTACTATAGTTTATCTGACACGGGTAAGGCCAAAGGTGTGGCCATTGGACTCTGTAGGGGAACCGCATTTATCTTTGATTCAATGATGTGTGACCCAGCTGGGCGATTTTTATTCTTGAAGGGTACCCTGGGGAGCATGCCATGTACTTTGGCCACTCTGTATTCCCCCAACCGGGATCAAGCTGGTTTCATTGCTTCTACCCTGAAGAAGTTGCGGGATTTCTCACATGGGTGTGTTATACTTGCTGGGGACTTCAACACACCTCTTGAACCCTCCCTGGACACTTCCAGGGGCAGTGCGGCTACCTTCCATAAGCGGTTGAAGTTTATACGTAAGCAGCTGCATGACTCACAGCTCATGGATGCTTGGAGACTCATGCACCCCCGCGATCGGGACTATACATATTCCTCGTCGGTTCACCAGACCTATTCCAGAATTGACTTACTGTTAATTGATCACCGACACCTCCCACTCCTGGTTTCCTCGGCTATAGAAACTTCTCCCATTTCTGATCATATGCCCATTGTGCTTACCATTCGTGTGGAGTCACTGCCACCTAAGTCCACGAATTGGAAATTAAATGAGGGTCTCCTTGCTGACGAATTAGACGCCAAGGGCTTAGAGGAGGAACTTACCCTGTACTTCCGAGATAATCTGAACCCCGATATCTCCCCGGGAACGTTGTGGGAAGCCCATAAAGCTCATATTAGGGGTAAACTTATTGAATTAGGGGATAGGAAGAAGAGGGAACGCACGCAGCGGCAGACCGACCTACTCTCGGAAATTAAACATTTAGAGCAACAACATAAAGCCTCACAGACCTTGGCACTACTCCGCGCTCTCACAGAGAAGCGAGAAGAGTTGAAGGCCCTTTTACACCTAGACCAGAAAAACCGACTCCGCCGACTGGCCCACAGTTTCTATGAATGGGGCAATAAACCTGGTAAATTGCTGGCGCGTTCCCTCCAACAGAGGCACACCGCCTCGTTCATAGCTAAAATCAAGTCCTCCTCGGCGACCACGGTGTTTGATACACCGGGGATTGCCGACGAGTTCCGCAACTTTTATCAACACCTCTACCACGTTCAACACCCTACCACGGACAGGGAGTCAAAAACGCAACTCATTAGGGACTACTTGGAACGCGCCAATCTGCCCAAAATGCCCCACAGCGCTTTGGCCTCCCTTGAGGGGGAGCTCACCCCTACAGAGTTGCATGCCGCTTTAAAAACCATGTCTACTGGGAAGGTACCGGGTCCGGATGGCTTCACGGTGGCCTACTATCGTTCATTTGCAGACATTCTAATCCCCCACTTGACTAGGTATGCCAACACGACCTCGGAAGGCGGCGGGTTTCTCCCAGAGACCCTGCATGCCCATGTCACTGTCATACCTAAACCCGGGAAAGATCCTTGTGACTGTGGGAGTTACCGCCCTATATCGCTGCTAAATGTTGACGCCAAGATCTATGCTAAAGCCATTGCTAGTAGATTGCTCCCTTTGATCCCTCGTTGGGTGTCACTCGACCAAACTGGCTTTATTCCTGGGAGGGAAGCACGAGATAACTCACTACGTACTTTATCCCTAATGGCATATGCACGCAGGACCTCCCAGCCCACCCTTTTACTCTCAACGGATGCTGAAAAGGCGTTTGATAGGGTGGACTGGGAGTTCCTCATAGCAACACTTTCCCATTTAGGTATTAATGCTCCCCTATTGTCCCAGATTTCCGCTCTCTACCGCCAACCTACGGCCCAAATACGTGTTAACGGTATGCGGAGTGCCCCTTTCACATTGTATAATGGCACACGTCAGGGCTGCCCCCTTTCCCCAATTCTATTTGCGCTCTCCCTAGAACCCTTTCTCTCCGTAGTTAGACAGAACCCAAATATTCATGGGGTAGTAGTTGGCCACACTGAACACAAATATGCCGCGTATGCGGATGATATTTTATTTTTCATACAGCAACCCCTAATTACGCTCCCAATCTTTTGTCGGAATTCTCTGCTTATGGTGCTGTTTCCAACTTCAAGATTGATATGGCTAAGTCGGAAATCCTAAATGTGTCCACCCCGTTGCGTATAGTGACACAATTGAAAAGAAACTTCCCCTTTCAATGGTAAACAAGGCAGATGAAATATTTAGGGATATACCTTACATCTAACCCACATTCTCTTTTCCGAGCCAATTACATGCCCTTGCTCAACACATTATGGGTCGATATACAGAGGTGAACACAACTTGCCCATTCATGGTTGGGAAGGATTGGGGTGGTTAAGATGAACCTGCTGCCTAGGGTACTATTCATGTTTCAGATGTTACCTTTTGGAATCCTCCCGGGTTTCTTCACAATTGTTAACTCTTTAATCACTAAGTATGTGTGGAGTAGGAAGAAACCTAGACTACCCAGGTCATTACTTATTAGGTCCAAACGTGATGGTGGCTTGGTGTTGCCAGACCTTAAGTCTTATTTCTGCTCAATAGTGCTGGCCAGGCTTTCCGACTGGACATTTTGTAAAAACACTAAGCTCTGGGTTGAGCTGGAAATAAACCCTTTGTGGGTCTGATCCTTCGACGCAAATGTGGATACCAAAGAGATTTCGGAGTCTATCACCTGACACCTCACCGCTTACCCTCTCTTCTCTGATGATTTGGGATCAGCTTTGCAAGACTTCTGGTTGGCTGTATAACTCACCTTTACTGCCCCTTACTGGTCATAACTATTTTCCGCCAGGGAACATGGACTCTAACCCCCACCTTTGGAACTTGGGGTCCAAACCTCGCCTACACCAGGTCCTGAGACCAGCAGGTGTGCTACCCCTATCTTCCATGGTGTCAGACCGTTCTATCTCATTTATGGATCAATGGAGACACCAACAACTATCTGCCTTTGTTAACTCACTGCCAAAACCCTTGAGATCCCTGTCAGACTTAACGCCTGTGGAAGCAGCCTTCTCCGAAATGCAACCAGTGGAAAAACTCATATCATATTTTTATCGTGCTCTGATCTCGATGTCGTCATCCATTTCCCCCACATTTATCCGTAATTGGGAACGGGACCTTCATCAAGAGTTGGACTCGGAGCAAGTAACCAATATTCTCACCTTGACCCATACTTCGTCGGGAGCCTCTAGAGTGGCGGAGATCAATTACAAGCTCATCACCAGATGGCACTATACCCCAGTTTTACTCCATAAGTTTTTTCCTCAAAAATCCCCTCTATGCTGGAGGGATTGTGGAGAACTAGCTGCCCATGCCCACATCTGGTGGTACTGCCCACGGTTACGCCCTTTTTGGCTTGCAATTATATATTGGATTAAGGAGATTCAAGGTTGTGTTGTTCCTAATGACCCTTGGTGTGTTTTGTTTCATTGCACGGGTAAATCAGTGGGACCATACAAGCGCTCTGCTACGCCACATCTCCTTAATGCGGCCAAAACCCTTATTCCATGCTATTGGAAGACCAAAACTATACCGACATTACGCCGGTGGCTTTTATTAGTAGACGATATTTATCATATGGAAGATATGACACTTTCCCTTAGGGGCAAAGCAGATCTTTCTAAAAAGATATGGTCCGGCTGGTTTGCCTTTAAATATACCTCCACATACGCGGAAATTATGGCTCAACCTGCCTAAGTAATTTAAGTAATTTATGCTTAATGTTTGATGTTTTCCTGTTTTATCCTTGGGACAAAGAGTAAACGTGGGGAACTGCACATTTTTATGATATGTGGGGGATATACTTACTTATAACCTTGCCTCCACCCCTCAAACCGCACTTCCTCCTCCGCCCCTCCTCCTCCCCTCCCCCCCTTTTTTCTTTTCTCTTCTTTAGCTCTTCCCCCTCTTTTCTTTTCTGCTTCTTCGCTCTTCTCTCTATATCACCTGTTGTAAAACCGGAAGGGAGACATACATTTTTTATGTGATGTTCGAAACAATGGCATTTCCACTCCTATTGCATTGGTGATTGGTATGCGAGCTCAGCTATGTAATTATTGTGTAATGGACATTGCATATCCATATGCTCTCGATGTATACGCTGTATGTACCTCCTTTTCTAATAAAAACTGATTAAAAAAAATAAAATAAAGGCATCTGCAGGAGTTAGTGGATGTTGTGTGCCTCCACCACAACACAATATACACCTGTATCTACCCTTTATTGCTGGTGTTCTCTAATACAGCCATCTGCAGGAGTTTGTGGGTGATGTGTGCCTCCAGCACAGCACAGTATACACCTGTATCTACCCTTTATTGCTGGTGTTCTATAATAAAGGCATCTGCAGGAGTTAGTGTGTATTTTGTGCCTCTAGCACAGCACAGTAGACACCTGTATCTACCCTTTATTGCTGGTGTTCTATAATAAAGGCATCTGCAGGAGTTAGTGGATGTTGTGTGCCTCCAGCACAACACAATATACACCTGTATCTACCCTTTATTGCTGGTGTTCTCTAAAACAGCCATATAGTGGGTGTTGTGTGCCTCCAGCACAGCACAGTATACACCTGTATCCTGTCAGGAACCATGAATCAGACTGAGACAGAAGTACAATTAAATCACACTTGTTTATTAATAAAAATAAAAAGGTAAAAACAAAAAGCATAGTTAAGCATAGCCAGAGTCCAGTAGCCAGATTGGGTAGTCAGCCAGTCCAAAGTTCATTAACCAGATCGGGTAATCAGCCAAGCCTGAGGTCAGGGATCCAAGGAGAGCAACTGCAAGCAGGAAAAGAAGCCAGGCTGGATGTCAGCAAGCCAGTCTTGAAACAAACAGCAGGAGATGGTTCCTTGTGATGTGACCAACCTGAAGGCAATGGAGAAATGAGCTGGAAGGCTTTAAATAGGCAGGTCAGACGAGCATCATCGGGAACAGCTGGTAACAGTGGAAAGAGAAGAGAGCTGGCAATTAGCCGACAGCTGAGTGGCCAGCCCAGAGGAGGAAGGGCTAAGCCAGCCCTGACAGTACCCCCCTTCAATGACCCCTCTCCCTGGGAGGGCCATTGGGCTTGAGGGGAAACCGTCTATGGAACTCGTGGAGGAGGATAGGGGCATGTACATCAGAGGAAACCCAGGAGCGTTCCTCTGGACCGTACCCCTTCCAATGCACCAGGTACTGTATGCGCCCACGGAACCTACGGGAGTCAACAATGGATTGTACCTCATACTCCGCATGGTTCTCGACCTGAATAGGGTGAGGACATGGCACCGAGGTGGTAAATAGGTTACAGACCAACGGTTTCAATAAGGAGACGTGAAACACATTTGAGATGCGCATACTAGGAGGAAGTTCCAACGCGTAAGCTACTGGGTTAATCCTGCGAAGGATACGGAAAGGCCCAATAAACCGAGGTGCAAACTTCAGTGAGGGAACACGAAGCCGGAGGTTGCGAGATGACAGCCAGACCCTGTCCCCAACCTGGTAGGAAGGCGCAGGCAGGCGTCTGCGGTCAGCATAGAGTCTGTACCTATCATTAGCATGACGCAAAGCCTCCTGGACTTGTACTCAAGTGGAATGAAAACCACGGAGATGCTCCTCTAATGCAGGAATACTCTGCAGAACAAACGAGTCAGGCAACATGGAAGGTTGGAAACCATAATTTGCCATAAATGGAGACAATCGAGAGGCAGAATTCAAGGCACTGTTGTGAGCAAACTCTTCCCAAGGTAATAGGTCAGACCAGTTGTTATGATGGTGAGAAATATAGCAAGGTAGAAATTGCTCCAAGGACTGATTGGCTTGTTCTGCGGCCCCATTAGACTGTGGGTGATACGCAGAAGAGAACGCAAGCTGGATTCCAAACTGTGCACAAAAGGCTCGCCAGAACCGGGAGACAAACTGACTGCCCCTGTCCGAGAAAATAACCTTGGGTAGCCCATGTAAGCGAAAGATCTCCCGAGCAAAAATGGAAGCCAGTTCCTTAGAGGTGGGAAACTTCTTAAGTGGAATACAATGACACATCTTTGAGAACCGGTCAACCACCATAAGGATAACAGTGTTGCCTTGGGAGTTGGGCAATTCCACAATGAAATCCATAGACAGGTGAGTCCAGAGCCTCTCTCCATTGGGTATGGGTTGTAAGAGGCCCACTGGAAGGTGTCGTGGAGTCTTACTCTGAGCACACACAGGACTGGCAGCTACGAAAGCAGTAACATCAGCCCGTAGACTAAGCCACCAGAATTGTTGGGAGATGGCCCAAATGAGTTGATTCTTCCGAGGATGGCCAGCTGCCTTGGGAGAATGATACATCTGGAGCACTGCAGTACAGAGACTCTCTGGGACAAAGCAGCGGTCACAAGGTTTATCAGGAGGAGCATGGACCTGAGCAGCAAGAATTTTGTCACCCAAAGGAGAAGTAAGACTGGTGCGAACCATAGCCAAGATACGATTAGGAGGAATCATAGTAACCAGAACAGACTCCGACTTGGAAGTGGAGGAAAATTGTCGTGACAAGGCATCAGCCCTTACATTCTTAGTACCGGGTAAGAACGAGACAATTTAATTAAAGCTCGACAAGAAAAGAGCCCATCGCGCCCTTCTGGGAGAGAGTCGCTTAGCCTCAGACAAGAATGTAAGATTCTTATGGTCAGTAAGAATAAGAAAGGGCACAGTGGTACCTTCAAGGAGATGTCTCCTTTCTTTCAGGGCTAAAATGATTGCCAACAGCTCTCTGTACCCAATCTCATAATTGCACTCAGCAGGTGACAATTTCTTGGAAAAGTAGCCACACGGATGCATAGCGCTCTCAGAGTTAGGACGTTGAGACAGAAGGGCGCCAACTCCAGTCTCAGAAGCATCAACTTCTAGGATAAAAGGCAACATAGGATCAGGATGCGCCAACACAGGAGCAGAAACAAAGGCAGCCTTGAGAGTCTCAAAGGCCTTAATGGACTTCGGAGACCAACTCTGTTGGTTACCGTCCTTTCTGGTCATATCAGTCAGAGGCTTGACCAGAGACGAGAAGTTACAAATAAACTTCCGATAGTAGTTGGCAAAGCCCAGGAAACGCTGCAGAGGATGTAAACCCACGGGTCAAGGACACTGTAGGACTGCCGAAAGTTTCTCTGGGTCCATTGAAAAACCAGCAGTGGAAATGACATAGCCCAGGAATGTAACCTGTTCACGATGGAACTCACACTTCTCCAGCTTACAATAGAGATTGTTCTCTCTTCGTTTCTGAAGTACACGACAGACATCTGTGTGGTGGCTCTCCAGGGACTTGGAAAATATGAGGATATCATTGAGATAAACCACCACACACAATTGCAACAAATCTCGGAGGACATCGTTAATAAATTCCTGGAAAATTGCCGGGGCGTTACAAAGACCAAAAGGCATTACCAGGTATTCATAATGGCCTGTTCTGGAATTAAACGCAGTCTTCCACTCATCGCCCTCCTTAATGCGCACAAGATTGTATGCCCCTCTCAAGTCAAGCTTCGTGAAAACCGTTGCTCCCTTGAGGCGGTCAGTAATCAATGGAATCGGGTAGGCATTCTTAATCATGACACGATTGAGACCCCTATGATCTCTACAAGGTCTCAGTTCACCGCTGTTCTTTTTCACAAAGCAGGAGACGAGGATTTGCAGATGAAACCTCGAGAAAGTGCGTCAGCAACATACTCCGCCGTGGCCTTATCCTCCAAGACCGACAAAGGGTAAACCCGGCCACGAGGAGGAAACAAATCTGTAAGGCCGGTGTGGAGGCAAACTACGGGCTTGACCTTTATCAAAGACATCACCAAAATCACAGTACTCCTCCGGAAGGGAGGGGAGTGAAGTGGTGCACAGGACCTTGGATACCTTCAGGAAGCATGTCTCACTGCATTGTGGTGACCAGGAGAGAACCTCTGCACGGAGCCAATCAAAAGAGGTTGTGCCTCTGTAACCAAGGATAACCAATAACCAGCGGAAATCTGGGCGAGGTAATAACTTGGAATTGGATTATCTCATGGTGAAGAGCCCCTACGGCCATGGACAATGGAACCGTCTCATGAGTCACATGGGCAGGCTGTAAAGGTCTCCCGTCAAGAGCCTCAATGGCAAGTGAAGTGTCACGCAGCTGCAGCGGAATCGAGTGCTGCGAAACAAATGCAGCATCAATGAACAGGCCTGCAGCCCCAGAGTTGATTATCTCACTGGACAACTCAGCCCAAGAAAGGGTGACCAAAACCAGGGGCTTATCCTTCTGGATAACTGGGGACAAAGCAACGCCACCTAAGTTCTGTCCATGACAGGACCTCAAGGTTGGGGCGTTCTCTGGACGGGTAGGACAAGACTTCAAAAAGTGACCTGCCTGGCCACAATAAAGGCACAATCTCTCCCTCCTCCTAAAGGCTCTCTCATCCGCAGAGAGACGCGTGAAGCCCGGGTGCATGGGTTCATCTTCACTGACCAACTCAGTACCAGGAGGCATGGGATGTGAGGGAGGCATGGGTGGAACTACAAAGCTCGGAGGCAAATGTACAGGAGGCTTCTGCAAGCGCTCTTTATGAGAAAGTCTTTCTCTGAGTCTGGAGTCAATGAGGATGGCAAACGAGATCAAGCTCTCCAGCTCAGTGGGTATATCTCGGGCTGCTATCTCATCCTTGATGGAATCCGAAAGACCATGAGAAAAAGCAGCCACGAGGGCCTCATTGTTCCAAGCAACCTCTGCTGCCAGAGTACGGAATTCAATGGCGTAGTTGGCAACAGTTCTTATACTCTATATAGATCAGAAGGTGAATATCGAAAAATAATGAATAATCAAAAAAATATATATCAAAACCAATCACCTTGTAGCGCTTAATTACTACTAAAACAGTTGTGCACATTAATTGCAAAACTTAATCACCCTTGAAGAATTATTAATATGAACATTCACATGTGCATAACAGAGATTCAATAGTGATAAAATATACTGTGATCTAATGCAAATGTAAAAGATTGTGAACAAAGTCCCAAGCAAAGAGATATATGTATTCGAGGACTTTCACAAAAACTCATTGCAGTCTCAAGAACAATGTATCAAACCCTCTCTACCTCTGAGGAGACCTATGTGGACATTGAAGCTCAACTTAATGACATACAGTCCGAAAGTGTATAACACAGGGACTTTCATCGAAATATGTGGAGATAAAATAGTCACACAAAGAGGAGGGAATGTTAGAAAAGTTTTAAATGTTTATTGTGTGACTATTAGAAAAATAATAGTCCTGAGACTGATTTGTTAAAAAGCTTACTTCTGAGCACATTATTGTATTAACTCATTGTATTGTTTTGTCCTAATTAACTCCATAGTAAGTAGGATGATTAGATTTAACTAAATATGATAGCCTAAGAATGTACGGGAATATGGATAGCTTATAAAGTGCCAGCCTGTGCCATGACACGTTATTTATGTTCCCTCAGCCAATAGAAGCACGGAGATGTTATTCTTGTGGGATATGTGAGGGCGGAACACTTTCTTTTGTTGAGACTTTTTCTTTAGCTTTCGTCCTGTAAGCATGTCTCCCTGTCGTGGGCCACATCAGAAATAAATTGTTTGCTTCTCAGAACACCCGGAGTTTTTACTGATCACAAGGGAAATTCCTAACAATGTATAATCCAAAATCAGTCCAAAAAAAGAAAAAACTATTTTTTAAGTGAAGAATAAAGTGTCCATATATCGAAAAGCCTTCACCACACCCTTGGTGTTCGTGCCCCCCTTGTTTGGAACACTCACCAGCTGTACTGCTCAGCACTCTCGTGTCGAGCCAAAAAAGCGTTTTTAAGAATGATGTTGATCAGTATCCAGCAATCACTTGCAGTGTAATTCCCATCAGATATTAATAGAATATCATCTCAAGCATACCTCGGGGAGACAAAGAGACTTTCCATAGTGTAATATTGTAAAACTCTTTTAATCTCAATAAAAACCAATCTTTATCACACTCACATGAACCCAACTTGAAAAAAGGCACTTCTAACACACTTCACTTCTCAACAAGGACTTCCTTTCCTCAAAGGCATTGGTGAGCACACTGGATACTGGCAGGGTTAATAGTATAGGCACTGTCTCTATAAATGATTGCTGTATGGTACCTGACAGCAGAACATCGAATTGAAAACAAGGCCAAACAATCACGTCCAGTCCTTTCTCTTGTATGTCCTCCTCCCTCCGCCTTAGCTCTGCTCCTTAGTGTGTAAAACGATAGTTGCCAGATAGCCACGCCCCCGACATGTTTAGTCACTTAGACTTCCTCATGGGATTGGCTATCTAGCCCTCAAATCAACCCTTTTATTTAAATTGACAGGCAACCATCCCATAATATCACAAGAAGCACCACCTCTATCGTTCCATCCGATTGGATGTTAGCCCCTTGCGGCGAGTCATTCCCGTCCAGTCCCGCCCCATTCCCCTCCCCTCTATGAATACAATCACCCAAAACATCCATACAGATTAATTGTTACCCCTCCGCCAATCACCTGTACAGTGTGCACATCCACCACGCTCCCGCGGGCTTCCGGAATTACCCTTCCACCTCACTCACATCCCGATTGATTACTCCACATCATCCGATCACTCGTGGAGTGTGTGTGTGTCCATCGCGCATTCGCGGACTTCCGGGGATGCCCTTTCACCTCGCACCGCGATTGGCCATCTCTCCCAACTCCTGTACGCTATGCACGTCCGTCATCCCAATCGCGCATGCGCGTAGTTCCGAACCGCCCACTACTAATAATATTAGTGAAGGGGGGAGGAAGCCTGCTTTATTATGTTCTCCTGTGTGATCTCCTCCACCGCAATAATACCCTATATTTGTGTTTTCGCTCACAGCAACATTTAAACATTCAGTATGGTTGTTGTGCGGATGTATATTTTGGTAATATGGATTGCTCGTTTCACGCACTTTATAGTTTCCAATACATGGGCCCGGTTACGACGGTGATCATCATAGTCATATATAGACATCTATCCTAGCTGATGAATGATGCCTAGGATGGGGGCGATATGTATCGCTCTGCTAGGTTGGACAATGTATGTGGAGTAGATTGCCTGTTAGGGGGAGGGCGATATACAGAATCTGGTCACTGAGAGTGATTGGATTAGGCAGTTGATCTGCCCCTTTATTTTTACTAGCGAATGGAGTCCACACATGGATGATTAGTGACGTCAGTGAGGAGGAGGCTAGGAGCTCCGCTGCATTGCGCTGACTGAGGGCTGGTGCTATGAAAGGGCTGGCGCCTGCGCAGTGAACAAATGCAATCTGGGTGTAGTGGATGGTTTGGGTGTAGTGGGCGGTTCGGAACTATGCGCATGCGCGATTGGGATGCCAGTATCCAGTGTGCTCACCAATGCCTTTGAGGAAAGGAAGTCCTTGTTGAGAAGTGAAGTGTTTGTTAGAAGTGCCTTTTTTTAAGTTGGGTTCATGTGAGTGTGATAAAGATTGTTTTTTATTGAGATTAAAAGAGTTTTACAATATTACACTATGGAAAGTCTCTTTGTCTCCCCGAGGTATGCTTGAGCATGCTTCCTGAAGGTATCCAAGGTCCTGTGCACCACTTCACTCCCCTCCCTTCCGGAGGAGTACTGTGATTTTGGTGATGTCTTTGATAAAGGTCAAGCCCGTAGTTTGCCTCCACACCGGCCTTACAGATTTGTTTCCTCCTCGTGGCCGGGTTTACCCTTTGTCGGTCTTGGAGGATAAGGCCACGGCGGAGTATGTTGCTGACGCACTTTCTCGAGGTTTCATCTGCAAATCCTCGTCTCCTGCTGGTGCTGGTTTCTTCTTTGTGAAAAAGAACAGCGGTGAACTGAGACCTTGTAGAGATCATAGGGGTCTCAATCGTGTCATGATTAAGAATGCCTACCCGATTCCATTGATTACTGACCGCCTCAAGGGAGCAACGGTTTTCACGAAGCTTGACTTGAGAGGGGCATACAATCTTGTGCGCATTAAGGAGGGCGATGAGTGGAAGACTGCGTTTAATTCCAGAACAGGCCATTATGAATACCTGGTAATGCCTAGATGATATTCTATTAATATCTGATGGGAATTACACTGCAAGTGATTGCTGGATACTGATCAACATCATTCTTAAAAACGCTTTTTTGGCTCGACACGAGAGTGCTGAGCAGTACAGCTGGTGAGTGTTCCAAACAAGGGGGGCACGAACACCAAGGGTGTGGTGAAGGCTTTTCGATATATGGACACTTTATTCTTCACTTAAAAAATAGTTTTTTCTTTTTTTGGACTGATTTTGGATTATACATATATCTCTTTGCTTGGGACTTTGTTCACAATCTTTTACATTTGCATTAGATCACAGTATATTTTATCACTATTGAATCTCTGTTATGCACATGTGAATGTTCATATTAATAATTCTTCAAGGGTGATTAAGTTTTGCAATTAATGTGCACAACTGTTTTAGTAGTAATTAAGCGCTACAAGGTGATTGGTTTTGATATATATTTTTTTGATTATTCATTATTTTTCGATATTCACCTTCTGATCTATATAGAGTATAAGAACTGTTGCCAACTACGCCATTGAATTCCGTACTCTGGCAGCAGAGGTTGCTTGGAACAATGAGGCCCTCGTGGCTGCTTTTTCTCATGGTCTTTCGGATTCCATCAAGGATGAGATAGCAGCCCGAGATATACCCACTGAGCTGGAGAGCTTGATCTCGTTTGCCACCCTCATTGACTCCAGACTCAGAGAAAGACTTTCTCATAAAGAGCGCTTGCAGAAGCCTCCTGTACGTTTGCCTCCGAGCTTTGTAGTTCCACCCATGCCTCCCTCACATCCCATGCCTCCTGGTACTGAGTTGGTCAGTGAAGATGAACCCATGCACCCGGGCTTCACGCGTCTCTCTGCGGATGAGAGAGCCTTTAGGAGGAGGGAGAGATTGTGCCTTTATTGTGGCCAGGCAGGTCACTTTTTGAAGTCTTGTCCTACCCGTCCAGAGAACGCCCCAACCTTGAGGTCCTGTCATGGACAGAACTTAGGTGGCGTTGCTTTGTCCCCAGTTATCCAGAAGGATAAGCCCCTGGTTTTGGTCACCCTTTCTTGGGCTGAGTTGTCCAGTGAGATAATCAACTCTGGGGCTGCAGGCCTGTTCATTGATGCTGCATTTGTTTCGCAGCACTCGATTCCGCTGCAGCTGCGTGACACTCCACTTGCCATTGAGGCTCTTGACGGGAGACCTTTACAGCCTGCCCATGTGACTCATGAGACGGTTCCATTGTCCATGGCCGTAGGGGCTCTTCACCATGAGATAATCCAATTCCAAGTTATTACCTCGCCCAGATTTCCGCTGGTTATTTCCATCTGAGTACTCGAGTACCTGTCACAGTCCATCTGAGTACCTGAATACCTGTCACAGTTCATCTGAGTACCTGAGTACCTGTCACAGTCCATATGAGTACCCGAGTACCTATCACCTCCCTTCAGAGTACCCAAATACCAGTCACGAGGCCATCAGAGAACCTATCACCAGGCCATCAGAGTACCTGAGTACCTTTCACCAGGCCATCAGAGTACCCCAGTACCTGTCACCAGGCCATCAGAGTACCTGAGTACCTTTCACCAGGCCATCAGAGTACCCCAGTACCTGTCACCAGGCTCTCGGAGTACCCGAATACCTGTCACATACCTGCTATATCCACCACTCCCTCTCCCTGCCATGTGTATTGTGTAGCTGTCTGACCTGATTGGGGGGGGGGGGGGGTGATGTAAGAAGGGCTGGAGGAGTGTGTCTACCCCTGCCATGTGCTGGTCTGGGGGGGGGCAGGGTGATTGCTGTGTCCCCCTCCCCCTGCCATGTGTATAGTGTAGCTGATGGGGGAGTTGATGTAAGAAGAGGCTGTAGTATTGTGTCTACCCCTGTGCTGGTCTGAGGGGGGGGAGTCAGGGTGACTGCTGTGTCCATCACCCCCTCCCATGTGTATAGTGTAGCTGACCTGATGGGGGAGGGGGGATTTCAGAATGCAGATATGTGCTATATACAGGGTGCAGAATGCAGACATGTCCTATATACAGGGCGCAGAATGCAGATATGCCCTATATACAGGGTGCAGATATGTCCTATATACAGGGTGCAGAATGCAGATATGTCCTATATAAAGGGTGCAGATATGTCCTATATACAGGGTGCAGAATGCAGATATGTCCTATATACAGGGTGCAGATATGTCCTATATACAGGGTGCAGATATGTCCTATATACAGGGTGCAGAATGCAGATATGTCCTATATACAGAGTTCAGATATGTCCTATATACAGGGTGCAGATATGTCCTATATACAGGGTGCAGATATGTCCTATATACAGGGTGCAGATATGTCCTATATACAGGGTGCAGAATCCAGATATGTCCTATATACAGGGTGCAGATATGTCCTATATACAGGGTGCAGAATCCAGATATGTCCTATACACAGGGTGCAGAATGCAGATATGTCCTATATACAGGGCGCAGAATGCAGATATGTCCTATATACAGGGCGCAGAATGCAGATATGTCCTATATACAGGGCGCAGATATGTCCTATATACAGGGTGCAGAATGCAGATATGTCCTATATACAGGGTGCAGAATGCAGATATGTCCTATATACAGGGTGCAGAATGCAGATATGTCCTATATACAGGGTGCAGAATCCAGATATGTCCTATATACAGGGTGCAGAATGCAGATATGTCCTATATTCTTGAGAAAATGGAAAATAAATCGTGGGTGTTTTTTTCATTTTAAATTGGGGGGGGGGGGAGTGCCAGATGTAGGATCCGCCCCGGGTGCCAAATGCTCTAGGTACGCCCCTGGCTATACCGCTGGCAAAGCGGCACTTAAAACCGCCCCGCTATTGGCCGCATACCGTCACTAAAATGACGGTAAAGGACGCCTGCACAGCCCCAAGTTGATGGAGAAGGTAAAAGTTCAGCTTTTAGAAAGCTGAATCACTCAGTTATCAAATCTGTGCTGTAAACCTATGAGTCAAGTGACTGGTGTCACAATTTTGCCTCCACTGAAATAGTAAAGATGATCCCTCATCCTTAATCCGAGCTCACGAATGGTCTTGCCTATGTAAAACGAATGGCATTGACAAATCATCAGATAAATCACTCCACGAGTAGCACAACCAGCATTTGTGACTTTATGTGACTTCACTTTTCCTGTTCCCCTCACTTGCCCGGGAAATTGACAATTTTTTGGCCCTGTGACGCCCAAAATTCTGGTGCCAGCTATGTGGGTGAGTTTTCTTTTGCTCCAAAATCAACCATTTCGTATGGACACAATCCTTAATATTGAGTGGTATATTAGACTCTATCTTTGATTTAAGATGAATGACAGTATACCTTGAAGGTTGGTCATTAGTTATGTGTTTTTGATTCTAATATTGTACACTTGATTAATATGCTTTCTTTTAGATCATTTTCTGACCTAATATGCTCCTGAAGAAGAAGGTAACCCTGAAACGTGTATTGTGTGCAACTGGAAAAACAAATCTCTGTGTGCAACAGCACAGGATCTTTATTATATATATCTATGTTTTTCCAATTTTTGTCAGACAAGTGGATACTCCATGATTAGTAGCATCCAATGCAATTTATCTACTATTGAAGGCTTTTTATTATGTGTGTGTTTGTGCATGATAAATGTATATGTTTTTGTAAATTGACTGTTGACTGTCCAAATTTCTAATTAGTAATAGGACAAAGGTACATTAACTGGAACCTTTCAAATGCTGACACTCCGGGAGAAAGGTTCCAGTTGATCCCACAGAGACACACAGGGGCTTACATTGTGAAAGCAAAATACCCCTGGGGGGTAGGGCTATCTGGTGAGTGCAAAATCACTATCAGCACGGATAAGCTCACTGGCAGCTTTGTCTGTCACTTTTCACTATATTAATGGACTAATAGAGGATTTTTTTTATTTATTCATTTTATGGTTTTATATAATTATTTTTTCCGTGTAATCAATTGTATGATTTTTTACTCGTATATAGTGGGTTTAGCCAAGTCTATATAGATCACAATTTTGCAGGGGGTCTAACCCAGTGAAAACACATATATATATATATTCATCACCATAGCAGCATCAGTTTTTCTTTTTTATAATACTATATTGATATTATTTATTTTACACATTTGGCACTAAAATTACATTTTATTTAATCTCCCTTCATTTGCCACCATTTAATACTCAGGGGGTCTAACACATCTCCAGTATATCTAATAAGGAACTGAAGGACGTTCTTTTCCCTTTCCTTTTTCTTTAACGCTCACGGGATCTGATTTGTTCTCAAACACTTTTCCACCTTTTTATAGGTGGCAAATTAGAATAAGCTTTTACCACTGAGGGTCAAACCCAGTTGAGGGTGGAAAGACCACAAAAGTCACCAAATTTTCACACAACAATAACAGACAATAATATAATACTACTTTTACACCTTTTACCATTTTTGGGCAACACAAACTTGAGACACAGAGGGTCTAACACATTCCAAAGTGTTTTCTTATTTTATTTTTATTTCCATTTTTTCTATTTCTCTTCCTTTTTGGTTGTTTATTTTTTGGAGGTTAAGCACATTAACAATTATTCCTTTTTTCTTCAGCCAAATCTTTGGTCATAACTTTCACACACCAGACAGAGGGTCTAACACCACAGTCAATTTTTGGTATTTATTGATTTTGGATTCTAGTATTTTGATCTCACACAGCATTTTTTGTATAGCAGGCAATTCAGGCAATTCCAGTCATAGATACTAATTTTTAATAATAAGTACATAATTTAACAACCAATATATGTTTACTCTTTTAGAGGTTTAGCGGCATTTCTACACCATCTCTCTTTATTTTTCTTGCTACACTTCTGGGTGGTAGCAAATTTCAGAGGCAGCTTCTTCCCTCTAGCCATAATTGTACTTTATTTTACATATTCCGTGGCATAGTATTATATACCATTTTCACCCAAACACGCTAGTTCCCAAGCCGTTGTGTTGTGTGTCCATTCAATTACAGAGCCGTGGCTTAGCCCTGCCCTTTCTCCACTTTGGCTCACTGCCTGGGAAATAATGGTGATTGGCCAGCTCACCTTTAAATCACCTGTATCAGCATACTACCACTGCTCATGATAGCGTTGTAACCTTGTGTGCTCCTGCTTGACCCAGCTAATATCTGCTCTGTATTTATCGTGCATGACCTGGCTAGTTTTGACCCTGCTTTTCTCGCTTCTGATTCAGTACCGTTTGCACTCTGATCTACCTGTGTACAACCCAGCTTGTTTAGACTACACTTTGCCCGATTCTACTGTAGTACCAGACTCGGCATTACTACTTGGCTGCCCAGCCAACCTCCTGTTACATCTGCAGCGGTGAACCACAAGCACCTGTCAACCTCCTGTTACAATTGCAGCAGTGAACCACAAGCACCAGCCAAGCTCTACCTTCATCTGCAGCAGTGAACTACAAGTTCCAGCTAACCTGCTCTGCTTAGACCTGCTCATGGTAAGTGCTCTTGTTTATTGAACTCTTTGCATAGTCAACACATCTGAACTGTTACTTGCTATCTGCTCCTAGCCTGACTCTGTCTCAGCCAATGAGGAGGGAAAGTCCCTGGAGATCTGAGGCTCTGGTGCATAATGCTGGATGGTTATGGGGCTCAGGTAAGTCTTAGGGGGGCTGCTGCACACACAAGGTTTTTCATCTTAATGCATACAATGCATTATGGTAAAAAACCTTCTGCTTTTAGAATCACTTTCACCTCTCTTTACCCCCTTCATGACCAGACCATTTTTTGTGATATGGCACTGCATTACTTTAAGTGACAATTGTGCGGTGGTGTGACGCTATACCCCAAAAAAATGATCACCTCTGCGGTTTTAATTTTTTGCGCTATAAACAAGAAAAGACAGACAATTTTGAAAAATAAACAATATTTTCACCTTTATGTTGTAAAAACTACCCAATAAATTTTTTTAAAAATCATATTTATTCATCAGTTTAAGCCAATATGTATTCTGCTACATATTTTTGGTAGAAAATTCCAATAAGCGTATATTGATTGGTTTGTGCAAAGTTATAGTGTCTACAAACTATCGGATATATTTATGGAATTTTTATTTATTTATTTTCTTTCTAGTAACGGCAGCGATCAGTATTTTTTAGTGGGACTGCGACATTGTGGTGGACAAATCGGACACTAAGTGATACTTTTTGGGGACCAGTGACAACAATACAGCAGTGATCAGTGGTAAAAAAAATGCACTGCCACTGTACTAATGACACTGGCAGGGAAGGGGTTAACATCAGGGGCGATCAAAGGGTTAAATGTGCTCCTAGGGGGTTCTTTCTAACTGTGGGGGGGGGGTGCTTTGACTGGACGAAAACGGAGATCCCCATCTTCCCCTCCCACAGAACACTGCCTCTCGATCGATCAACTTGGGTACAACCGGCCTGCCGGATTCTCTTCTGATTATCGCAAGAGGCTTCCATAGCTATCAGTGGCGTCTATCAGTGCCCATCAGTGCCACCTATCAGTGCCCATCAATGCAACCTAACGGTGCCCATCAATGCTTCCTATTGGTGCCCATCAATATCACCTGTCGGTGCCCATCAGTGCTGCCTATCATTGTCCATCAGTGTCACCCCATCAGTGCTGCCTCATAAGTGTCCGATTTGTCCACCACAATGTCGCAGTCCCACTAAAAAATACTGATCGCTGCCGTTACTAGAAAGAAAATAAATAAATAAAAATTCCATAAATATATCCGATAGTTTGTAGACACTATAACTTTGCACAAACCAATCAATATACGCTTATTGGAATTTTCTACCAAAAATATGTAGCAGAATACATATTGGCTTAAACTGATGAATAAATATGATTTTTAAAAAAATTTATTGGGTAGTTTTTACAACATAAAGGTGAAAATATTGTTTATTTTTCAAAATTGTCTGTCTTTTCTTGTTTATAGTGCAAAAAATTAAAACCGCAGAGGTGATCATTTTTTTGGGGTATAGCGTCACACCACCGCACAATTGTCACTTAAAGTAATGCAGTGCCATATCACAAAAAATGGTCTGGTCATGAAGGGGGTAAAGAGAGGTGAAAGTGATTCTAAAAGCAGAAGGTTTTTTACCATAATGCATTGTATGCATTAAGATGAAAAACCTTGTGTGTGCAGCAGCCCCCCTAAGACTTACCTGAGCCCCATAACCATCCAGCATTATGCACCAGAGCCTCAGATCTCCAGGGACTTTCCCTCCTCATTGGCTGAGACAGAGTCAGGCTAGGAGCAGATAGCAAGTAACAGTTCAGATGTGTTGACTATGCAAAGAGTTCAATAAACAAGAGCACTTACCATGAGCAGGTCTAAGCAGAGCAGGTTAGCTGGAACTTGTAGTTCACTGCTGCAGATGAAGGTAGAGCTTGGCTGGTGCTTGTGGTTCACTGCTGCAATTGTAACAGGAGGTTGACAGGTGCTTGTGGTTCACCGCTGCAGATGTAACAGGAGGTTGGCTGGGCAGCCAAGTAGTAATGCCGAGTCTGGTACTACAGTAGAATCAGGCAAAGCGTAGTCTAAACAAGCTGGGTTGTACACAGGTAGATCAGAGTGCAAACGGTACTGAATCAGAAGCGAGAAAAGCAGGGTCAAAACTAGCCAGGTCATGCACGATAAATACAGAGCAGATATTAGCTGGGTCAAGCAGGAGCACACAAGGTTACAACGCTATCATGAGCAGTGGTAGTATGCTGATACAGGTGATTTAAAGGTGAGCTGGCCAATCACCATCATTTCCCAGGCAGTGAGCCAAAGAGGAGAAAGGGCAGGGCTAAGCCACGGCTCTGTAATTGAATGGACACACAACACAACGGCTTGGGAACTAGCGTGTTTGGGTGAAAATGGTATATAATACTATGCCACGGAATATGTAAAATAAAGTACAATTATGGCTAGAGGGAAGAAGCTGCCTCTGAAATTTGCTACCACCCAGAAGTGTAGCAAGAAAAATAAAGAGAGATGGTGTAGAAATGCCGCTAAACCTCTAAAAGAGTAAACATATATTGGTTGTTAAATTATGTACTTATTATTAAAAATTAGTATCTATGACTGGAATTGCCTGATGGGGTTCTGCTATACAAAAAATGCTGTGTGAGATCAAAATACTAGAATCCAAAATCAATAAATACCAAAAATTGACTGTGGTGTTAGACCCTCTGTCTGGTGTGTGAAAGTTATGACCAAAGATTTGGCTGAAGAAAAAAGGAATAATTGTTAATGTGCTTAACCTCCAAAAAATAAACAACCAAAAAGGAAGAGAAATAGAAAAAATGGAAATAAAAATAAAATAAGAAAACACTTTGGAATGTGTTAGACCCTCTGTGTCTCAAGTTTGTGTTGCCCAAAAATGGTAAAAGGTGTAAAAGTAGTATTATATTATTGTCTGTTATTGTTGTGTGAAAATTTGGTGACTTTTGTGGTCTTTCCACCCTCAACTGTGTTTGACCCTCAGTGGTAAAAGCTTATTCTAATTTGCCACCTATAAAAAGGTGGAAAAGTGTTTGAGAACAAATCAGATCACGTGAGCGTTAAAGAAAAAGGAAAGGGAAAAGAATGTCCTTCAGTTCCTTATTAGATATACTGGAGATGTGTTAGACCCCCTGAGTATTAAATGGTGGCAAATGAAGGGAGATTAAATAAAATGTAATTTTAGTGCCAAATGTGTAAAATAAATAATATCAATATAGTATTATAAAAAAGAAAAACTGATGCTGCTATGGTGATGAATATATATATATGTGTTTTCACTGGGTTAGACCCCCTGCAAAATTGTGATCTATATAGACTTGGCTAAACCCACTATATACGAGTAAAAAATCATACAATTGATTACACGGAAAAAATAATTATATAAAACCATAAAATGAATAAATAAAAAAATCCTCTATTAGTCCATTAATATAGTGAAAAGTGACAGACAAAGCTGCCAGTGAGCTTATCCGTGCTGATAGTGATTTTGCACTCACCAGATAGCCCTACCCCCCCAGGGGTATTTTGCTTTCACAATGTAAGCCCCTGTGTGTCTCTGTGGGATCAACTGGAACCTTTCTCCCGGAGTGTCAGCATTTGAAAGGTTCCAGTTAATGTACCTTTGTCCTATTACTAATTAGAAATTTGGACAGTCAACAGTCAATTTACAAAAACATATACATTTATCATGCACAAACACACACATAATAAAAAGCCTTCAATAGTAGATAAATTGCATTGGATGCTACTAATCATGGAGTATCCACTTGTCTGACAAAAATTGGAAAAACATAGATATATATAATAAAGATCCTGTGCTGTTGCACACAGAGATTTGTTTTTCCAGTTGCACACAATACACGTTTCAGGGTTACCTTCTTCTTCAGGAGCATATTAGGTCAGAAAATGATCTAAAAGAAAGCATATTAATCAAGTGTACAATATTAGAATCAAAAACACATAACTAATGACCAACCTTCAAGGTATACTGTCATTCATCTTAAATCAAAGATAGAGTCTAATATACCACTCAATATTAAGGATTGAGTCCATACGAAATGGTTGATTTTGGAGCAAAAGAAAACTCACCCACATAGCTGGCACCAGAATTTTGGGCGTCACAGGGCCAAAAAATGTTCAATTTCCCGGGCAAGTGAGGGGAACAGGAAAAATGAAGTCACATAAAGTCACAAATGCTGGTTGTGCTACTCGTGGAGTGATTTATCTGATGATTTGTCAATGCCATTCGTTTTACATAGGCAAGACCATTCGTGAGCTCGGATTAAGGATGAGGGATCATCTTTACTATTTCAGTGGAGGCAAAATTGTGACACCAGTCACTTGACTCATAGGTTTACAGCACAGATTTGATAACTGAGTGATTCAGCTTTCTAAAAGCTGAACTTTTACCTTCTCCATCAACTTGGGGCTGTGCAGGCGTCCTTTACCGTCATTTTAGTGACGGTATGCGGCCAATAGCGGGGCGGTTTTAAGTGCCGCTTTGCCAGCGGTATAGCCAGGGGCGTACCTAGAGCATTTGGCACCCGGGGCGGATCCTACATCTGGCACCCCCCCCCCCCCCAATTTAAAATGAAAAAAACACCCACGATTTATTTTCCATTTTCTCAAGAATATAGGACATATCTGCATTCTGCACCCTGTATATAGGACATATCTGGATTCTGCACCCTGTATATAGGACATATCTGCATTCTGCACCCTGTATATAGGACATATCTGCATTCTGCACCCTGTATATAGGACATATCTGCATTCTGCACCCTGTATATAGGACATATCTGCGCCCTGTATATAGGACATATCTGCATTCTGCGCCCTGTATATAGGACATATCTGCTTTCTGCGCCCTGTATATAGGACATATCTGCATTCTGCACCCTGTGTATAGGACATATCTGGATTCTGCACCCTGTATATAGGACATATCTGCACCCTGTATATAGGACATATCTGGATTCTGCACCCTGTATATAGGACATATGTGCACCCTGTATATAGGACATATGTGCACCCTGTATATAGGACATATCTGCACCCTGTATATAGGACATATCTGAACTCTGTATATAGGACATATCTGCATTCTGCACCCTGTATATAGGACATATCTGCACCCTGTATATAGGACATATCTGCACCCTGTATATAGGACATATCTGCATTCTGCACCCTGTATATAGGACATATCTGCACCCTTTATATAGGACATATCTGCATTCTGCACCCTGTATATAGGACATATCTGCACCCTGTATATAGGACATATCTGCATTCTGCGCCCTGTATATAGGACATGTCTGCATTCTGCACCCTGTATATAGCACATATCTGCATTCTGAAATCCCCCCTAACCCATCAGGTCAGCTACACTATACACATGGGAGGGGGTGATGGACACAGTAGTCACCCTGACTCCCCCCCCCCCTCAGACCAGCACAGGGGTAGACACAATACTACAGCCTCTTCTTACATCAACTCCCCCATCAGCTACACTATACACATGGCAGGGGGAGGGGGACACAGCAATCACCCTGCCCCCCCCCCCAGACCAGCACATGGCAGGGGTAGACACACTCCTCCAGCCCTTCTTACATCACCCCCCCCCCCCCCAATCAGGTCAGACAGCTACACAATACACATGGCAGGGAGAGGGAGTGGTGGATATAGCAGGTATGTGACAGGTATTTGGGTACTCCGAGAGCCTGGTGACAGGTACTGGGGTACTCTGATGGCCTGGTGAAAGGTACTCAGGTACTCTGATGGCCTGGTGACAGGTACTGGGGTACTCTGATGGCCTGGTGAAAGGTACTCAGGTACTCTGATGGCCTGGTGATAGGTTCTCTGATGGCCTCGTGACTGGTATTTGGGTACTCTGAAGGGCGGTGATAGGTACTCGGGTACTCATATGGACTGTGACAGGTACTCAGGTACTCAGATGAACTGTGACAGGTATTCAGGTACTCAGATGGACTGTGACAGGTACTCGAGTACTCAGATGGACTGGGACAGGTAATCGGGTACTCTGATGGGCTGTGACAGGTACTCGGGTACTCTAATGGGCTGTGACAGGTACTTGGGTGCTCTGATGGGTTGTGACAGGTACTCGGGTACTCGGATGGACTGTGACAGGTACTCGGATGGACTGTGACAGCTACTCGGGTACTCTGATGGGCTGTGACAGGTACTCGGGTACTCAGATGAACTGTGACAGGTATTCAGGTATTCAGATGGACTGTGACAGGTACTCGGGTACTCAGATGGACTGTGACAGGTACTCGGGTACTCAGATGGACTGTGATGGGTACTCTGATGGGCTGTGACAGTTACTCGGGTACTCTCATGGACTGTGACAGGTACTCGGGTACTCTGATGGACTGTGACAGGTACTTGGGTACTCTGATGGACTGTGAGTGACAGGTACTATAATGGGTGGTGACAGGTCCTCTTTATTGGGGGGGCAATCAGTGTGCTTGATGTGTACTGTAAGCGGTAACGAGATGTTACCGCTTAATCTCCTCCTCACACACGATCGGTGTGTGAGGAGGAGAACCCGGTAACATCTCGTTACCGCGGTTTGTTTACATTTAGTGATCGGCTGTGAAAGGATCAGGACCAGCGGACCCGATCGCCGCAGGTGTCCCGTGATCGGGTCACAGAGCTGAAGAACGAGGAGAGGTCTTTGTAAACAAACCTCTCCCCGTGCTTCCCTGTGTGGCTGTCACCGATCGTCTCTTCCCTTTTATAGGGAAGGACGATCAGTGACGTCACTTGCCAGGCCACGCCCCCCTACAATAAAAAAAACATAACGTCATACATAACACTACACTGCCCCCTAGTGGTTAACTCCTTCACTGCCAGTGTCATTTACACAGGAATCAATGCATTTATATAGCATTGATTTCTGTATAAATGACAATGGTCCCAAAAATGTGTAAAAAATGTCCGATCTGTCCGCCATAATGTCGCAATCACAATAAAAATCGCTGATCGCCGCCATTACTAGTAAAAAAAAATATTAGCAAAAATGCTATAAAACTATCCCCTATTTTGTAAACACTATAACTTTTGCGCAAACCAATCAATAATCGCTAATTGCAATTTTTTTTTACCAAAAATATGTAGAAGAATATGTATCGGCCTAAACTTAGGAAAAAAAATGTGTTTTTATATATTTTTTGGGGGATATTTATTATAGCAAAAAGTAAAAAATATTGCATTTTTTTTCAAAATTGGCGCTCTATTTTTGTTTATAGCGCAAAAAATAAAAAACACAGAAGTGATCAAATACCACGTCGCACGATCGCGCATTTGTCCATTAAAGCGATGCAGTGCCGAATCGCAAAAAGGGGCCTGGTCCTTTGGCTGCAAATTGGTCCGGGGCTTAAGTGGTTAATGCTCTTTATATATTACATAGAATATATATGTGGCTTTGGATGGTTCATTGGGCTATTTCCATCTATACCTGCCTTCAATTTCCATTTGGATAACACACTCTCTCCCCTCCTAAATCATATCACCAATTGAAATGTTTTGATTGAATTTAATTATCTGTAATATAATGGCTGTGAAATTTCTCCACCCTATGAAGTTTTTTTTTTTTTAAAGTATCTTTTTATGTAACAGTCTCTTTATGTGACTTCACTTTTCCTAGTTCTTGCACTCGCCTGGGAGATTGCAAATTTTTTGGCCCTGTGACGCCCAAAATACTGGTGCCGGCTATGTGGGTGAGTTTTCTTTTTTACTGCAAATAAACCATTTCATATGGGCTCAATTATTATAATTGAGGGGTATATTAGACTCTATCATTATTGATTTAAGATGCATGACAGTATACCTTGAAGGCTGGTCATTAGTTATGCATTTTTGATTCTAATATTGTACACTTGATTTATATGATTTCTTGTAGATCATTTTCTGATCTAGTATACACCTGAAGAAGGGGGTAACTCCAAAACATGTAGTGTGCAACTGGAAGAACAAATATGTGTAACAACACAGGAGTATCCACTTGTCTGACACAAATTGGAAACACACATACACACACACACACACACACATACATGCATACATTTTATATATATATATATATATATATATATATATATATATATATATATATATATATACATATATATATATGTGTGTGTTTCCAATTTGTGTCAGACAAGTGGATACTCCATGATTAGTAGCATACAGTGCAATTTATCTACTTTTAAAGGCTCTTTATTTTGTGTGTTTGTGCATGATAAATTTCTATCTTTTTGTAAATTGACTGTTGTAAGTTTATACTGTACCACGAGAGTCCATGTTGCCTCCACAACTGTCCAATTTTCTGTTCAACAAGCTGGCTGAATAAAAGATTAACCGATTATCTATGGCTAGCTTTACTCTAGTGCCTGATAACAGTCATCATAAATGTCATAAAATAGTCTAGCAGAGCAGTTTAAACAATATATATCTGTGACTAGCCCTTTGTGACCTGATGCCCTTTTCGCACAACCCAGCTTTCAAATTCTACGCATAATTCATAAATCCTGATGTGGTATTACTACATTCATACCAAGTATATATCCAAATGTATAAGAAAATACCCATCACAATACCAAACACTCCTATATTATGCAGGAAGCTGGTGGACACATTACCTTTTTTGAGGAAGCCCTATTTAGCCACGGCTCCTGAAGAGCATGCGCTATATTTGTATTTGTTTTTTGTTTTTTTCCCCAAAGTTAAAGTTTTGCCTAAACTGCAGTTTGGTTTGGGTACAATTGCCTAAATTAGACTTCAGCATCAGTCTGACTGGACCGTGAGATGTTCAGCCTGGCCACAGGGGGCACTGTCTCTTCTGGCAGGCATGGAACCATGGTCTGGTTAGGTGCTTAAGTTACTCTCTCTCAGAGCCTGCCCAGTGGGAGTGGTGCTCTCGCTGTGCTTTCTGGGAGGGGGTACTTAAGATGCGTTACAGAATGATGTACTGACTTCATGGTCCTGGTCCTCCTGACCAGCCCCCAGGAAGGCTATGGCCTGTGGTATGCGGATCCACCCGACTTTAATGTCTCGGGGCACGCTAGCCTGAGGCAAGAAGGATTCTGAGGTGGTTGGGTGCTGTCTCCAGTTCGGGAGAGACCCAGTACTTCAAGCATTCCAGGAGAGGACTCAGAAGACCACATACGGGTTGGTTTCTTCGTAAGAGCCTGGAAGGGCTGAAATAACCGAGAGAATCCGGTCTTGTGGATATCGCCAAGCTGGCTGAAAGATCCAGGTATCCTACAGGTGCTTTTGAGTTTAGTTTTCCTATGTGTTCTACAACCATGTCTGTGGCAGAGATGTTACTTTGTATGTTCTACAACAACATCTGTGGCAGAGACTTGTTCCTGAGTAAGTGCCTTGTGAGAGAAGGACTGTCCAACCTAAGTGATCATCCAGTTGCGAATGACTGCATCCAGTGAATAGCCAAAGTAAGCAAGTTCTTCAACAAATTTGACTTTGACATTGAGTACCTGAACTTCCTTTCCAACCCTCTGATCCCAATTTAAGAGACTGTTTCATTGTCTACGTTTTTTGCAAATAAAATCCATTCAAGTGGTTCACGGGAACCCCTAGACATACAACGAGGAAAACAGGAGGTAACGGTAAGCCCAAATCTAACCAGCAGCTCCTTCAGGGGTTAGTGCTATACCTACATAAAAGCCATATCATGATTTTGTTCCGTGGAACAATACGTTGGTGGTTGGACTGTAGAATACAGTCATCTGAAATTATTGATGCAGTTAGGAAAACTATGATGGAGGGAATGTCCATGGAACTATCATAAAACAATTCATCATCCTCTTCGGCACATTTATCCGAACCTTTCATTGGCTACATCTTTTCTGTAATTTCCCTCCTCAGGGACCAGAAAAGATGGGTGCATCTGCAGCTCATGAGTTTTCAGTTTTCCACACTGTAGTACACACTACAGGGTTAAACAAAAAAAAAACTGATGGCTCAGATCGTAGCCGCTGTACTAACAATCCGTTACAGCGATCACCCTGCTGAGCTATCGTGTTCTGCCCCCCCCCCCCAGAACACTCTGGTCAGGGCTCTCAGCCATTGGCTAAGAGTGCTGATCAGAAGCCGGTCAGCTGCTGGTTTTCCAGCATGCTTGCCCCACGGAAGCTGGCCAAAAGGCTGGCTTCTGGCGGACCAGCTGCCATACACATGGGCCGAACGTTGGCCCTTTTTCTATTGAACCAGCCGATATCACCCGACATTGGGCTCTTGTGTACTAGGCTTTAGGGTAGGAGATTCTGTCAGAATTTGAAGCTGCAGTGAATCGGACACCGACAGAACCAAAAACCAGGCAAACATTGTGATATACTTTTCATTTTTAATCAAATTTATTTTACTGTTTATGTAATATTGTTTCTGTAAATATTTTCTCACACTTTTTTTTTTTTTTTTTTTTTTTTATGTTAACCTGACTCTATATAATTGCTCTTATCAGACTAAATAATTCTTTGCTCTTGAGGAAGCTACAATATTTTAAATGGCAAGGCAATGGGAGTCACAAACTTCTCTTGAAGGTAATTGCTTCATAAAACTGTAAAAACACACAAGAGGCTGGAAATGCCTAGTACATTACCACCATAACCATTTATTAATAGCACAGCAATATCATAAACGTAGATAAAATCAGGCTTTTCAAAATCACAGCTCCAGTAGGTGGGATGGGTATTCTCATCCAATGCCACACAGTGGAGGAGCTTACGAGTTTTGGGGAACAGACCCCCTTCATTGAGGAAAGATGCCTGCCACTGAAATGCATAAGCTTCTCCATGTAGCCTTGGACAAGGATGCCTGTCCCACCTGCTGGAGCTGTGTTTTTTTTTTTTAAAACAATCTTTATTTATAGGAGACAGGGTATTACAGCTTGATATACAGTAAAAGAATGAGAAAAAATGAAAATGAACAGAGAGGATAAACATTTGCTGTAGGTAATGCTGATACATAATACTCCAGTCGTTCCTTTTTTGTTTTTCACTTGTAGTGGGAACACGAACATGCATAGTCAACAGTCATAAATTAACTTAGTACTGATTAGGTTATTGAGAAAGTATTTACTAGGTGACGGGTCAGCACGGTAGGTCAACTCGATTGTTGGGCTGAGTAATCCCATTCCGCAGTCTATTTCGTGCAGTATAGGACTTGTCTGTCCTCTTGTAAGGGGTTCTCACGCGTGATACGCTTGGTCAGCTTTAACGTTCAAGGTAACTCACATGGGGCCAACGGCTTCCTAGACGACCGCGTGCGGGGGAAGGGGGGCAGTCCTGCGTAATAGCGGCACCAAAGTGCCATTTCCCTGCTCAAGTCAGGTTGTCCCATGGCATCAGGTGGCCAATTTTTGTTGGGCCGCCCAAGTCCTCCATTCCTCACCCGTCACCTGGCACTCAACATATCGACCATCTGCCCGTAGGCAGCCATAACTATTCAAGTCATAAAGTATTAGAAAGTAGTTAAGTGAGAAAAAGAAGGGAAAAGAAAAGTGGTTTAGAGCATACCTGAAGCCTCTCGTCCGACTCCGCCTCCTCCCCGAGCTCCGTCAACCTCTCCATACATGTAAGATGATCAAGGGGGTGAGTGAAGAAAGAGAATAGCATCCCGTCTCCCCGCTCCTGATTAATGAAATGATAAATTCAGTGTTGGAGTCTCCTCAGCTCCTGGTCCCCATCTGTAAGCCCCGGGAGCATCCCCTTAGGGATGGCTCTGCCAGTTCCAGGAGGGCCACATCCAAACTGGATGAAATGTGTCCAGGGTTCGATATATACACTAGCCAGGGCTGCCAAATAATGGTGAAGCGGTCATGGGGCCCCACTGCAAGTGCCAATCCACCCCCTGCCTCCCGAATGTCACCCACCCTGCGGCACCACTCCTCCTTACTTGAGATTTTAGGACCCTTCCAAAAAATAGGGAGCAGCCGCTTAGCGGCATTTAGCAAATGAGGCAGCACACTCTTCTTATACTGGCTCACTGGCATGGGAGGAATGGGTAGCAGGAAGTGAATCGGGGACAGAGGAATATCTATGCCTGTGATTTCTTTGATCAGAGATTTAATGTCCTCCCAGTAAGGTCTGATCGCAGGGCAATCCCACCAAATGTGCAGAAGAGTGCCCCTGTGGCCACAGCCCCGCCAACATTGATCTGACGTGGATGGTATATCCTTGCTAAATCTGCCGGCACACAGTTCCAGCACATCAGTATCTTGTAGTTCATTTCTTGCGTCTTGGAATCAATCGAGCTGGACCAGGTAAGTTGGTAGAGGCAAGATATTTGGGCAGGGGTGAAAGTTATTTCCAAGTCCCTTTCCCAAGCTCTGATGTAAGCGGGCTTCACTGTGGGGGATGCAGAGTTAAGCAGTTGATAAAGTTCAGATGTGTGGTATTGGTTCTTCCACTATGAAGAGACGTTCGAAAGGTGTGAGGGAGGAGATATCCTGTATGGAGTCTCCCTGTGTTTTAAAAAAATGGTGGAGTTGCCTATACCACCAGAAGTCCATAGGGAAGCTCCCCCTCCGATCTTGTCGAGATTCTAGGGACATTAGTTTGCCATTCTGCATTAATTTACCACAACTAGCGTCTCCATCATCTGCCCAGGGGCCGAAGAAAGCAGCCTGTCCCCCCAGTGGGGCCAGTGGGGACACAGGGGGTGCCAGTGTCAAATTGTTATTAAGTCGGTCCCAGGTTCTCAGGGCCTGGATCGTCAGCGGGGAAGTAAAGGTGGACAGACCCCTGTGTTCCCGTGCTAGCCACGGCGCATAGGTCAAATTTCTCCCTGCCATATATTTTTCAAGAGAGACCCATAATTTGGATTGAGTATGGAAGCGCCAGTTCAGTATTCTCTGGAGGACTATTGCTCTGTAGTGTCTTTGGGCGTCAGGGAGGCCCAGGCCTCCTGCGTCTCTATGGCAACTTAACAATCTTATTGCGATTCTCGGCCTTTTATTGTTCCAAACAAAATTTGATATTAGACTGGATAGCTGGGCAAAGAAGGTCTTGGGTAGGGCCACAGGTAGTATCTGCATAGAGAACAGCACGCGTGGTAGAATGTTCATTTTGATGATATTGAGTCTGCCCATCCAAGTGAAGGCTGTCTTAGTCCATAGGGCCAAGTCTTTATTCACAACTTTTAGTAGGGAGGGAAAGTTAGTGGAGTATAGGGTGTCAAACCTGTCTGTCAGCCGTATACATAAGTATTTTATGGACGCTTTGGCCCATGTAAATGGAAAGGCAGTATGCAACCTGTCAGTCAGGGAAGGCGTCAATTGGATAGGTAATAGCGCAGATTTTGTAAAATGAATTTTAAAGTTAGAAAGTGTCCATAAGCGCTGGAGTTCCCTCATCAGGTTAGGCAAGGAGATCAGGGGTTCCGTGAGGTGGAAAAGTACATCATCAGCATAAGTCAAGAGCTTATGTTCCATACGCCCCACCGTAAGTCCCTTGATATCTGAGTTCGCCCGGACCGTACGTAGAAACGGTTCCAGCACCAGGGCGAACAATAGTGGCGAGAGGGGGCACCCCTGTCTCATGCCATTTCTGTTAGGGAAGCTGGGGGAAAGGAAGCCATTCACTTTGACTTGGGCATTCGGATCCGAGTACAGAGCCATAATCCAGGTAAGCATGTGTGTGCGTAGGCCCAACGTTTCCAGCACAGCACGTAGGTAGGTCCAGTCCACCCGATCAAAGGCTTTCTCTGCATCGGTAGACAGGATCAGGTAGGGGGGGATTCGGGGGAGGCACGCGCCCAGTGAATTAAGTTGATTGCTCTGATAGAGTTATCTACCTGTTACAAACCGTGTTTGGTCCTGGTGGACAATTAGTGGGATCAGGTGTTTCAGTCTGGTCGCGAGAATCTTGGCCAGTATTTTTATGTCCACATTAAGAAGGGATATGGGTCTATAGCTCTGGGGCATAGTAGGGTCTTTCCCTTCCTTGGGAATTACAGATATATGGGCCAACAGGGCTTCACTAGGGATTGCGGTGCCATTCGCAATTTAGTTAAAGTAGTTATATAATAGGCCTTGGTGAACCCGTATGGACCAGGACTCTTCCCGTTAGGCAAGGAGTTCACATTGGTTATGAGCTTGGTGGCGGTGACAGGGGCCTCCAGCATGGAGCACTGTTCGTCTGTCAGTGGGGGCAGGCCGCATGCAGTCAGATAGGTTTGAATGTCTTTCAGTCTTGCATCTTGGTTCTCTCGGGTTTGTGTGGAGTTCAGGTTATAGAGGGTGTTATAGTAGTCCCGGAACCCAGCGGCTATTTGGGAGGACCTGACCGTGTAGACCTCCGAGGAGAGGCGTAGCTTGTGTACGTGCATGAGAGCCTGTTTCTTCCTTAGAGCTCAAGCCAACATTCGGCCGCATTTATTGCCATGCTCATAGTATCTATGCGATAAGTATCGCAATTGCCTGCGTACCTGCCTGTCCAGCAATCGAGAGAATAACTCTCTCAACTCCGTCAGTTATCTCAGAGCCTCAGGGCTGCTGTCCTGTTTGTGCTTAAGTTTCGCCAGTTGGAGTGCCTGGAGTACCCTATCAAAATCTGCTTGTCTGGCTTTCTTAAGTCTGGATCCTTGTGAAATCAATTCGCCTCTCACCACTGCCTTGTGGCCCTCCCAAACAATCCCTCTGCTCATCTCCTCCATGCAATTTTCCTTAAAGCAGTGGGACAGTACCTCTGTGACGCCGGAGACCACTGCTACATCATCCAGCAGGGATTCGTTTAAGTGCCACGACCAGCCCCTACAGGTGGAATGTGGTAAAACCAATGTCACTGTTACCGAGGCATGGTCAGAAATCGTAATGTTCCCTATAGACGATGGCCTGCAGCAGCTCCAGGGCCAAGTGGTCTACACAGATCAGATCTATGCAGGTATAAACGTCATGTACTTTGGAATAGTAACTATAATCTCTATCTGAAGGGTGGAGAACTCACCAGCTATCCAAGAGGCAGTGGGTTTGTAGAGATCTGCGGAAGTGTTTTAGAAAGGCATTTGAGTGGGAGGGGCGTTTGTGCGAGGTGTCCAGTTGTGGGTCTGGGCTGATATTAAAGTTTCCCCCTAGGATTAAAGGTCCTTCCCTGAATTCCGTCAGACTATCAAGGGTGGTATCTAAAAAGGTGAGTTGATTTGAGTTCGGAGCATAGATTGTGGCAACTGTGAGTTTCTGTCCTGCTATAGTCCCCTTCAAAAAGACGTATCTACCCTGAGGGTCTACCTTACACTCTATGGCTTGAAAAGGGCAGGATTTGTGTATGGCAATAGCTCTGCCTCTAGATTTTGCTGCCGGTGAGTTACTTAAGAACCACTGGTTGTATATGTGGGTGGGTAATTTGGGTTCCGATTGAAGGGTGAAGTGTGTTTCCTGCAAGATGACCACCTGAGCTCCTGAGCATTTAAGTTCCCACCATAATTTGCTACGTTTACCTGGGGAGCAGAGACCGTGTACATTGTACGAGATTACCTTAAGTGACGCCATGTGTGGGCCAAGGAGTAGAAGGGTCTCCCAGTGTGACTATGGGCACAGAGCAGGAGGCAGAGCCGGAGGAAATTCCTGTAGGAAGGCATGCAGTAGAAGGAGATGAGAAAGAGAGGAAAAAAGGAAACATGGTTAAAGAGAGCATAACACATATTCAACGTAGAGCACAGTAATAATAACAATATCGCAATTCGGAGTATCTGGGGGCCGATCGTCGAGTCATCCCCTACATGGTATATAGGTATTGCCTACGCGCAGAGCGCAGCCATCACGAGAGGGAGGAGGGTAGGGGACCAACCCCGCCCGCCACTAACTCTTATTCAGTAGGCAGTGTAAGGGGGGAGAGATCCCAGAAACCAAAGTGCGAAACTTGAGGGGGAGCAAAATAAACCTGGGAACAGGGTATTCAAAAATTAAGGCCTATTGGTTTGGGGCTGGAACTGCAACTGCAACCTCCCAGTGTCCTCTCAGGGCATCAATAGGAGTTCTTTAGCAGTCTCTCTGTCCGGAGCAGTTGCGCTTTTAGAGGGGTGCACAGCAGCATACCATGCAGCCAAGTTCAGTCCAAGTCCAGGCCGTCTATCTATGTTACTGGGCAATGAGTCTCTGTAAAGTGTAGAGTGTATCCCCGCGATCGAGGGCAACAGTGTTCCTCCTTAAAGTGCAGAGAGCAGGTCAGAGGGAGGGAGTCTATGTTTAGCGTTGCAGTGAGCCAGGATCCACAGGGGAGGCAGAAGTGGGATGCCTGCGTCCTCGTCCGCGGCTCCTGCACCTAGCTAGGAGCCAGGGCTGAGGGAGCTGTGGGTGTGGATGCTCCTTCGGGGACCCTCCAATCCGGGAAGTCAACCGTCCCGAGGCCCAGGACATCCAAGAAATGCGGGAGGTCATCCTTGGTGCGCAGTGTAGCAGTTTTACCTGCTTTGGATGCCTGCAGGTAAAAGGGGAATCCCCAGTCATAGGGCAAGGCCGCTTTTTGGAGGGCCTCCAGCAAGGGTCGGAGAGCCCTGTGTTGCATGAGAGTGCGTCTTGATATGTCCTGATAAAAATACAGATGGGCTCCATCAAGGTCCTGGATGGGAGGTCTGAGGGCTCTGTGGGCGCGGCCTATCTCAATTGGGGCTGTGGCAGGAAGTCCCAATATCTCTCTGAAGACATCTTCCAGGGTGGGCACAATATCTTTAAGAGCTGTAGCTTCTGGCAAACCGTATATGCGGATATTCGCCCTCCTGCTGCGGTTCTCAAAGTTGTCTAGCTGACACAATAAGGCTTCAATTTTCTGGTCTTGGTGGCTGCACCTCTCCTGGAGCATAGAGATAGCAGATAATACCTCGCCCAGCCTCTGTTCTACCGTCTCCACCCTGGCTCCCAGATGGTTGGTATCAGCCTTGAGCTGGGCTATGTCCTCTTTGAAGGCTTTCTCCACTCTAGTCGCAAATCTTTCAAGGTCGTCCCGGGTGGGGAGGGACAAGATATGGCGCTTAATGTCCCCTTCTCCCAGGAAGTCCGTCATGTCAGGGCCTTGATCGCGCGAGGCAGAGGATCCCGGGGGGGGGGGGGTGGTGGTGGGGCTGTGTTACTCACCAGCTGTGGAGAGGGGATCTGTGATTCCTGTTGTTGCTGCTGTCATTGTAGCTGGGCTGCTGCTTTCTGTGGCGCCTTTGCTGCCTTAGCCGCTTTCGGCGTCTGTGCCGGTCGGGATCCCTCTGCTTTTGGTTGCTGCAAGAGTGCTCTCCGTCCCTGCGACATGCCCCCTGGTAGCGATCTCTCCCCCCTGTGTGGCTAGTACTGAAGCAGCGGACGGGGGTTTAGGAGATACATATACTCACTCCTCCATATCCAGGCCGTACTCCCAGAAGGCTGCCTCTAAAAACAATAGCCTCTGGTAGTAGTTGTCCAGTCTTAATGGCAGGTTGCTATGCAAAAAACAACACATCAGAGGAGGGTCAAGGAGGTCCTGTATCACTGTGACTGGGTTTAGCAATATGGTCGCCCACTGTGAAAGAAGCTATACTGAGGAGAGACCTGGGAGTACCAAGATGGCCGCTGTCTTCAGGCCCTGATGGATCTAGGCAGTGCCAGGCTCAGGACAGTGAAATCCTCAATCTCCCCTGTCCTGCAGGGAGATAGGCAGCTGGAGGAGGCCATTTGTTAGCGTCCCAGGGCCCCAGGGTAAGTGTGGCTGTATATATACATGAGGCTGGGGGTGGCAAGATGGCGGCCGTCACTAGGCCTCAGTCGTCCGGACAGTCCAGTACGGCCGACGGGCCGCTGTGCCACCATTAGGAGGCAGGATAATGTGAGGGGGGACTTGGGCCATGGTCCCCTTCCCTCCAGGAGCCAGGATGATACAGTCCTAGGGGGCACAGGTGACAGTGCGGCCGCGGGGGGGCATGCTATGGCGGCCTCAATATCTCAGTGGATGGGTGGCAGAGCTCTCCAATTTCTGGCCCAGGGCCTCCAGGACAGCACTAGGGAATGGTCCAGGGAGATTGTTATGCTCACTGGACCTCCGGGTGTGCAGATGGCTCCAGATTGCCTTTGGGGTTCCTGGAGCTCTTCCCCTGCACGTCCGCCGCCATTCACTTCCGGACACGCCCCCTGGAGCTGTGTTTTAATAATTGCTTCTGTAGATGCTGTGAGTGGCATGCATTTCCATTAAAGGATGGTGGCAGCTATTGTTTGTCACTGGGGTTGGTTAATTCCACAGTTAACCCTCAACACACAGTCACACTTGCTCTGTTGGCACTTAGATTTTAATCCAATAAATTATAAAATCTTTGTGCAGTGTAAGGCTGAGCGTACAATCATTATAACATCCTCTTTGTAAAACAAAAACCTTCTGCTCTTTTGCTCGCCTCCAGAGCCTCTCTCATCCTTTGGAACTCCTTTCCCCAATCTATCTGGCTGTCTCCTACTCTGTCCACTTATGTGTGATCCCTGAAAACTCTTTTCTTCAGAGAAGCTTATCCCACTTCTTTCTAAAAGCTTGCTCAAACCTTTTAAATTGTAAACTCTCAACAGCAGGGTGCTCCTAACCCTATACCACTATATAAACCCTGTATAATAATGTTCTTTTCACTGCACTTCACCTACCTTTACACTTTAGTCAATCAAGCCTAGGCAAGCTAGGTACCACGACAAAGCAGACAGACACCCCCTCCCCCCCCCGCCCAATCTTCCAATGTAAACAGAGAGGCATTGCAGTCATGTGACTGCAAAGCATTATAAGGAAAAAATACAAAAACAAAGCTTCTAAAAACTGTAGACATATCGATGGCATTACATTACTGAAATTATTGTGTGGGATTGTTTAAATACAAATATTTTCTTCACTTTAACCACTTTCAGACCGGACCATTTCGCTGGTCAATGACCAGAGGTCTTTTTACAATTTGGCACTGCGCTGTTTTAACTGGTAATTGCGCGGTCATGCAATGTTGTACCCAAACAAAATTTGCGTCCTTTTCTTCCCACAAATAGAGCTTTCTTTTGATGGTATTTGATTGCCTCTGCGATTTTTATTTTTTGCGATATAAACGTAAAAAGACCGCAAATTTTGAAAAAAAATGATATTTTCTACTTTTTGTTATTAGAAAAATCCAATAAACTCAATTTTAGTCATACATTTAGGCCAAAATGTATTCAGCCACATGTCTTTGGTAAAAAAAAAGTCAATAACTGTATATTTATTGGTTTGCGCAAAAGTTGTCACATCTACAAACTAAGGTAAATTTTCTGGAATTTACGCAGCTTTTAGTTTACGACTGACTCATTTCTTGAGGTGCTAAAATGGCAGGGCAGTACAAAACCCCCCCAAATGACCCCATTTTGGAAAGTAGACCCCCTAAGGAAATTGATAAGAGGCATGTTGAGCCCATTGAATATTTTATTTTTTTGCCTCAAGCGATTGAATAATGACAAAAAAAAAATATGTATTTTTTTTTTTACACAAAGTTGTCACTAAATGATATATTGCTCACACATGCTATGGGCATATGTGAAATTACACCCCAAAATAAATTCTGCTGCTTCTTCTGAGTACGGGGATACCACATATGTGGGACTTTTTGGGAGCCTAGCCGCGTACGGGGCCCCGAAAACCAAGCACCGCCTTCAGGCTTTCTAAGGGCGTACATTTTTTATTTCACTTCTCACTACCTATTACAGTTTTGAAGGCCATAAAATGCCAAGATGGCACAAAACCCCCACAAATGACCCCATTTTAGAAAGTAGACACCCCAAGCTATTTGCTGAGAGGCATGTTGAGTCCATGGAATATTTTATATTTTGCCACAAGTTGCGGGAAAATTACAAACTTTAATTTTTTTTTATTTTTTTTTCACAAAGTTGTCACTAAATGATATATTGCTCACACATGCCATGGGCATATGTGAAATGACACCCCAAAATAAATTCTGCTGCTTCTCCTGAGTACGGGGATACCACATGTGTGGGATTTTTTGGGAGCCTAGCCGCGTACGGGGCCCCGAAAGCCAAGAACCACCTTCAGGTTTTCTAAGGGCGTAAATATTTGACTTCACTCCTCACTACCTATTACAGTTTTGAAGGCCATAAAATGCCAAGGTGGCACAAAACCCCCACAAATGACCCCATTTTAGAAAGTAGACACCCCAAGTTATTTGCTGAGAGGAATGTTGAGTCCATGGAATATTTTATATTTGGCACAAGTTGCAGGAAAATTACAAACTTTTATTTTTTTTTATTTTTTTTTCACAAAGTTGTCACTGAATGATATATTGCTCACACATGCTATGGGCATATGTGAAATGAAACCCCAAAATAAGTTCTGCTGCTTCTCCTGAGTACGGGGATACCACATATGTGGGACTTTTTGGGAGCCTAGCCGCGTACGGAGCCCCGAAAACCAAGCACCGCCTTCAGGCTTTCTAAGGGCGTAAATTTTTGACTTCACTCCTCACTACCTATTACAGTTTTGAAGGCCATAAAATGCCAAGATGGCACAAACCCCCCCCCCCCCCCAAATGACCCAATTTTGGAAAGTAGACACCCCTAAATTTAGGGGTACACTAGTGAGACTCACAGGTAAAAAAGCACCTAGGCTGTCAGCGACTGTATCAAAACGCTACAAGAAAAACTGTTAGCGATCGCAGGGATCAGGCCTGACTCTGCGAACGCTGCAGTTATGCGTGTTGTGTTTTGTAAGTGACAGTGATCGATCGATACTGCACTTGGGTGGGCTGGTCTGGGCTTGGCGGAGGGGCTAAACGCAGGTGCTAGCAGGTATCTGGGCTGATCCCGCTAACAATGTTTTTTGGGAAACCTAAACTGCTGGCGACGCTAATATAGATCTGATCAGATACTATATTACTAAGGGAGGTGTATGCTTTGTGCGTGGGTGTTAGCGGTACTGGCACTAACCTGACGCTGCCTGGGGCGACGCAGACCTTATCTGACCCTCAAACTTATATCACCCGCCGGGTGATCAGGGGGTTAAACCTTTATTAGGTAATAAATGGCGGGTGCCCTGAAACTATAAAAAAATAACTAACCAACCAGCGTCACCTGTAACAGTTATATGGTGATCACTGGTGAAAGGGTTAACTAGGGGGCAATCAGGGGGCTTTATGCGGTAGTATATGGGGGTCCCTGGCGCTATAAAAAGCTGCGGCGAACCTAAATACCTACCTGCCTAACTAGCGTCACCTGTGACACTAATACAGCGATCAGAAAAATGATCGCTTATTAGGCTGGGTTCACACTGGAGCGATGCAGGAACGCCACGAATCCGCGGCGGGTTCCCGCATCGCATGCCTCCCGGCGGCAGTTCACACTGCCCTATGCGAACTGCTGGGAGTGTCAGTGAAATGTTAATGACACCCCCAGATCAGTTCACATATCGCAGTGTGATCTGCAAACTCGGATCGCATGGTGTGAACACCCATGCGATCCGATTCTGCTGCGGACCAAAAAAAGGGTCCCGTGCGAATTTGCGGCGGGTGCGGCGGGTGCGACGCAAATTCAGCCATACTATCTGTATGGCTGAACTCGAATCGCACAGAGATCGGATGTGATTTGCACTGCAGTGCGGTGCGAATCCCATCCGTTCTCATAAACCGCTGCAATGTGAACCCAGCCTTAGTGACACTGGCGACGGGGGGTGATCACGGGGTTAAACCTTTATTGGGGGGGTTAGGGGGGTACCTTAGAACTAAAGGGGGCTAACCCTAACTGCCCTAACAGTTATTACAGTCACAAATGACACCAATGCAAAAAAAAAAAATGCAATTGGTGTCACTGTGACTGGGGGGGCAGGGGTAATTGGGGGGGTGATCGGGGGGTGAAGGGGGGGTGTGAGTGTGCCTGGCATGTTCTACTGTGTAGTGTCGTGTTGGTGCAACTCACCGATCCTCTCTCCTCGGTGCCGGAACGAAAAATACCGACACGGAGGAGAGATTACATCACTTCCTCTGCCTGTGTTTACATTACAGGAGAGGAAGTGATGTCACGGAGCATTTCCATTCGTCGGGAGCGATCGCGAGGGGGTGGCCATGAATGAATGGCCGCCCCCTCATCCCGGATCGCTCCCGAACGAATACCGACCGCCGCAGGCACCGGGGGGGGGGCCCGATCGGGCCCCCCACTCGCGGGAAGGCAGGGACGTATATATACGCCCATATGCCTGCCCGTGCCATTCTGTCGACGTATATCGTCGTGCGGCGGTCGGCAAGTGGTTAAAGCGGTAATTAAACCCAAAACCCAAAATGGAATATATTACAGAACAAGCAGTACATGCATCTCCATACACACTAGACAAATTGGTGTCACTTTTATTTCAGCAGCTCTTTGTCTCAGACAAAATATGTTATTTCAGGCAAGTTTGTGTGGTGTGCGTGTGGGGGGGGGGGTTCCCCTACAACTCTAGACATGTGTGACTTATATTTAACTATTTATCAGTGGTGTTACCTAGATACCCAGTTCCTGTATCCAGGGCCGTCTTTAATATTGAGTGGACCCTGGGCAAAAATTTTCTTGGGGCCCCCCCCATTCAATTTCACTCTCCACCTGCTCTTAGACATACAATAAATAGCAGCTAGACTTAAAATCAGTTTATTATATCGGATCAGGGAGCAATGGTGATTGGTTGCCAGCGGTTACAGCATAAAATTACTGTTTACTGACTGGTTGCTAGAGGTTACAGCACACATTTCAACTCATTGATTAGTTGCTAGAGGTTACAGCAAATTATTTCTTCTTGTTAATTGGTTGCTAGAGATTACTGTACAATATTACTGCTCACTGATTGGTTGCTAGAGGTTACAGCACATCATCTCCTCAATGCAGGGGTGCATGATATACATATGCCGCCTTTATTTACATATGAATGCTGCCAGCGACAGCTATTTACTTATGAATGCCACCACCATTTACATATGAATGCTGGTTATGTACACAACAATAAGTCAGAGCTGGGCAGTATTAGTACCAGCACTTCACACTGAGATATTAGGATACAGCACAGGACTAAAACTTCAAAGGACAAGGGAATTTAAACTGGGATAGTTGGCAAGTATGAGGCAGCTGCTTTGGGCCCCACAACAATGACAGGGCCCAGGGCAGCTGCCCCTTTTGCCCTGCCTTAAAAACGGCCATGCCTGTATCTCCTGCCAGGTGCACTAGGTCCCAGCATGGGAAAACTTCAAGAATGCATCTTAATCATAATGCCACGTACACACGACGGACGTTCCAGCAGAAAAGGTCCGACTGTCCAGCTGCCCTTGCGTCGTATTTGGTCCGTCGGACCAGTATACAGACAAACGGTTTCCTGATAGGAATTGAGCCTGTCGGACAGATTTGAAACATGTTCTATTTCTAGGTCCGTCTGACCTATTCTGCCGGAAAGTCCGGTCGTGTGTGTCATAAGAAGAAATAAGGGTTAACATCTTTTCTTCTAACTACTTTCTTTTTGTTGGAGATTTAGACTGTCCTAAAAGAGTAGTATGACCAAAGTTTTTGGTCATACTTCTTTTGTGGTCACAGGAGTAAGCTTCCTTTACATACTCCTGTGACCCAGAGTCAGCTGATAGGGGGCAATTGCTTCTCCAGACTCTGGAAGGATGGTGACAAGTTTGTCTTGATCCACATTGGTTGCTTGATTTACAGCTGGTTTTGCCTCTCAGTGCATCAGCTGTGCCTGTCCCCTCTGCAGATGAGTGAAGAGCGGGGACTTAGTCACTGCTCTGCTCCAAGCAGACTGTGAGCTCAGCAGTCTTATGATTGCTCAGTTCTCAGCCTTACTAATTCAGGCAAGTACCCCCCCCCCCCTTCCGGCCCAAGCCATTTTTCAGCTTTCAGCACTGTCACTTTATAAATGCCAATTGCGCTGAAGAAGAAAGAAAACTCTTTTCGTGAGAACAAAATGATAAAAACTTTGTTTGGGTATAGTATAACATGACAATGCTATACTATACCCAAACAAAGTTTTTATCATTTTGTTCTCACAAATAGAGTTTTCTTTTCTTCTTCTCTTTTTTTTTTTTTTTGTGCTAAACAAATAGAAAAATTCCAATAATTAAAAAAGAAAAAATAATAATACATTTTTCTTTGTTTCTGTTATAAAATTTTGCAAATAAGTGTTTTTTTTTCTCCTTCACTGATGGGTGCTGATGAGGTGGCACTGAAAGGCTGCACTGATGGCATTGCTGATTGGCATCTGTATGGGCATTGATCGACATCCCTGGTGGTCCACGGTGGAATAGATGGTGCTCATCCATTGTGGGCATCCCTGGTAGTCCAGCGTGGGCATCCATGAGGGGGCTGCGCTGATTATCAGTGCAGCCCCCCCCCCCTGTCAGGACAGCCACCATTCAGCGCTCATTTGTCAGACGCGAGTGAGGAAAAGCCAATAAAAGGCTCTTCCTGTTTACACTGTGATTGGACACGGCTGATCATGTGGTAAAGAGTCTCCGTCAGACTCTTTACCGAGATTAGTGTTGCAGTGTGTCAGACTGACATGCCGCACCACTGATCACCATGCTGCGTGCACGCACTGGCTGTCATTCTGAAAGATGTCATATAACATCCAATCAGGATAACAGAACCACCGCCTGGCCGTCATTCTGCTATAGGCCAGGCGGGAAATGGTTAAAATCTGGGTTCATGCTAAATTATAACATGGGTTTGTACTTTTTAGCTTAAATCCAGGTTCTTTGGAGTTCTAGGGCTCCTGTGCTGAAGGGCATGCACACAACATCAGAAAGGTCCCATTGTGTCTACTTGGAGCAGCTTTTGAGAGAAGGGGCTAGCCCAAGGCCATATACAGGACAAATATACATGCCTTACTAAAGATGGTAGCAAAGGCGGTGCAACAGTATGTGGAGGCTTTCAGTGCAAGAGCTTACGGGGGGGGGGGGGGGAGCAGAGAGGCTAGTAAAACTAAGAGGTAACAAGAAAAATGAAGAGGTGATGTTAAAAAATGGAGCAGATTAGAGAAAGCATAAACAAAAAGGTGTAAAACAGAAAAAGAATAGCAGAAGGTCCAGGGAAGAGAGGCAGTAATTCAGTAATGAGAAAAAACAAAAAAGACTTTTAGGAGAGAAGCTGCAGTACAGAATAGAAAAAGTCTGAACTAACTGAAATTAGAATCTTGTCTTATATGAATGGTATGGTGCGTATTAAGCACTATTGCTCATACACAATATTGAAATGTGTTTGGAATTAGTCAGTAAAAGGTTCTACAAAATCTTTTGGATGTAAAAATCAACGTTATAGATTAGGTTGGATTTTAAAGTGTGTATCAAGCCCAACACTACTGTGTTTTTTTTGTTTTGTTTTTTCAAACAGTAGATTAGAACTCCTGCCAGGTTTTTCACATACACATTTCTGTTAAATACTCATGAAACTGTACACAGAATTTGATGTGTGTCATTATAGTCAGTGACATTGTGTACAACTGCATTTTCATCTGCTACACAGATGAAAATGCATCTGTGCACATTTATACTTATTCTTTTTTGTTTAATCCAGTGTGGGGTTGTGTTTTTTGTTTTTTCTTAGTTTAGTTTTTTAAGCGGAGTTCCGGCAAAAAAAAAGAAAAAAAGTCGGCAGCTACAAAAAGTGTAGCTGCTGACTTTTACCTGTCCCACGGTCCAGGGATGCGGGCGTACAAAGCCCCGCTCCTCTCCGAGGCGCCGGCATTCTTACGACGGGCGCCTGGCTGTGGCTTCACAAAGGGGCATGCACTGCGCATGTGCGAGCCGCACTGTGAATGGCCAGGCAATCTTCTGGGACCTATGTCCCAGAAGATTGGAGGGAGGGGGAGAGGTGATCTTCCTTCCAGTGCCGCAGAACCCGGGGAGGAAGTGGGAGCTGGATGCCTCTAAAAAGAGTTTCATGTAGCATTTTTGCTGTGCTTTGAAAAAAAAACACACTAGTTGAATAATTCAAAACTGACAGATATTTGGAGGAGCTTAGTGAGTAACTGAGACTTCCCTGGATAGAACTATAGAATATACTGTAGATAAATTACAGCAGTAACCTGGTGTTTCATCAAGATCAATTATTACTTAATGGCATTCTATGGTCACAGCATTTACTATCATTTTACAACATCAGCATTGCTATAGCAATACAAACAATAGTTAGTATTGACAATACAATATAAGCTCCTTTCATGTTGTGAGTGTTGCCTGTCTGCTGGCAATCTCTTTTTACAACTTCCTAGATTCCCTACATGCTTTATAGCTTCCCCTCTGCAGTTTACTTTCAATTTCTAAGGACTACATATCCCATGGTACCTTGCTACGTTCAAGCAGTGATTCCTGAAACTTCTCCGCACATCACCTCTGTAGTTCAGAAAGCAGGCTCTGTGAATTCTGTGACAAAGCAGTGCCTACGCAAAGGGCATAGTAAATACATGTCACAGAATTTTAGTATGTAAATGTGTAGGGAACTTCACAAAGTGAATTTGCAAACTTCAAGATTGTTCAGAGTAATAGGCATAGGCTAAAAGTTCTTGTAATACAATGTGGAAATTAATATTTTATTTTACATTTTGACTATAGTTTTAATCTGTAGTCAAAATGTAAATTAAAATCTATATCTAGAGTGATTTTAGTATAGAAGTGTTAAACATGACCAATGTTTTTGCTTACTAAAAAGAAATAATTGAATAGATAACTGGTATTTTATAGTAGCAGTTGTTTAAAGCCTTAAAGAAAGCCTGCCCAGATCCAGCTTGTAACAGGAGAAGCCATGACAACACGCAAAATGTATTTAACAGATAAAGGACCCATTAGAAAATGAAAAATTTCAGTAGTTGGCAAAATTTGTTTTTTGTTTATATAGATAGCAAGACAACAGTCATTTTGGGACAACCATTCTCTTTTCCTTCAACCTTTGCTACTTTTGCAGATTAGATAATAGAGTTGCTAATTAGGTCACATGGCAGGAAAAGCTAACTAGAATAGTTAAAAATAGGATGTTAATTAGGGTGGAAATTAACAACTTGTGACAACTGAGGTCATTGTCTCACACAGAGGCACAAGAGACATCACTGTGCCACCCAAGTGCACCTTTCCTAATATATATTATACGGACTATAATATATATTGGAGTACTGAAAGCTTGTTTTTCATCCCATTAAATGGCAATCACTTCCTCATATAACACAGACATATAGATTTGTTGCAGAATTTTCAGAATTTCAAGCTGCGGTGGCCCTGCAAGCATCACCTGGCTTAACAAAGGTGAAAGAATGAGGGCATCAAAAAAAAAAAATCTTGTTCAACTCGCAGACCGCCATAGTCCTCATCTACAGCCAATGAGTGATCGCACTTTCAGGGTCTGCTTATCCCACATACCTTTCTCCAGTATATGAACTGCACACCCACAGGGTAAAATAACTTTATTGTACAGACACTCCACTAGGATACCTCTTTCTAATGTGCATATGAAAACAAAGAAAGAGAGAGCATGTCTTTGTATGCCTCAGATCATATCTTTTCTCTTTATAATGTGAATAATCCCTGGTAGGGGGCAAACTCATTAGACTACATTCACATGGATAGTACAAACAAATCTCTGTGCTATGGAGGACAATTGTGTATAAAACCTGTGTTTAACCAACAATAAAAGTGCTTTAAGTGTATTTAGTGCTCACTGCTGCTACCTTTTTAAAAAGTATAAATATACAAGTAGTTTAAAGTATAAAAGTAGCCATCACTCCAAATGGTAGCGCTGTGATTAGAAGTTTATTAAAGGCTTTCATTTCTAACTAAATTATCCCAAAATGAATTGAAATGCAATGTCCTTCATAAAACAAATGAAATCAAAATGAAGAAAAAAATGTATGAAATCAAAATGAAAAGTCCACCAATAGTGAGAGATCATGTTCAAATCTTCTCACGTTAAAAATTATATTAACCACGCACCGCCTCACTTGCACTTGAGATCCCTCTCCCCAGTAAATAACACACTCATCACAATTCAATGCCTCCCACTTCTCATAGTTGGCACAACACACTTTAGTGAAATATCCTGTTTGGATCAAAGATTGTCACAATGCATCTCCATGGGAATCAATGGCCATTAACATGTAAAAGGAAGCACAGATATGCTCCAATGGCGCAGTAATCAAATATTAACAACATTTATTAAACGCATGCTCAAAATCCACTCACATGGAACAGATAAAAACTTGCATTGGTTAAAAATGTGCGTTGTGACATCAGGAGAAGTTCTCTATAGGGATAGATTGTGAGTGTCCCCTTCCTCCTTTTTGTCCTGATGTCGCCGCGTAACCACACTCCAACGCGTTTTGTCACTTCCGACTTTGTCCTTCCGACTTCGTCCTCCTGTGACTTCTGCATTCACATGGGCATCTAAATTTAAAATTTTTGCTGCATTTAGAAGACTTTTCTAAAAGCAGCTGGTCTCACACAATGCAAAGTAATCATGTTGTTCATGCATAATGATTAGCAACATTTAGTTGCAGACAGTTTAGCTGCGATTAGGAAAAGAAGGAAAGTGCTGAGTCCAGGGTTACAAGATACACTGTGTTTAGCAGCAGAAAATGACATGCTTCCCTTTTTTCTTCCAAAAATGTTGGTATTCCTCCTTATATTGATTATCATATATTTCCTCATGTTGGCATTTATTCCTTGCAGACATGGTCTAACAATAGTTACAAAGATCTCAAAGATGGACACTGACATTCTGGTAAAATTTATCATGATAGGTTCTGATTTCCTCAAACATCAGGAGAAAATATAGATTTTTTTAGATGCTGGGATGTTGGGGGATGCTTCTCTATCAGCCTCGTGGCACCAGATTGAGGTATTGGAAAGGAGCATTCCATTTTACACAGGTGACCACACTGCCCTTGCAATTTGGATGCAGGTACCAATTAATTGCTAACGTCACCTCAAACACAAATCACAACACAGTGCGTTTGTTGGCAACAAATTGCATGGTACCGCAGTACCATGCAGTTTGGTGCAGTGTTTTTAAAAGTAGTGTTGTGTGCGTAAACCGGCAATCAATCTTCTCCTCTCAAGCCAGCACACAATGATAAGCACCAGCTTGGGTCTGCACTCCATTTCAATTATACAGCTCTATCTCCTTGCTCAGAGAACTAAAACAAAGCGAAAGAGGAGGTGACTGGAGTATAACACCCCCCCCCCCCCCCCCCAAGAATGTGCCTGAAAACGCTGACACACCTAAAGGCAGCTAAACTCATTTACAAACTGCAACTATCTTCAGGAAATATTTTAACTTTTGCAACTTTTTTTTTTTTTTTTTTCAGATTAGTGGCATTAAGCTGCTGTCAGATACAAATGTTGGTGTGAATGTAGCCTTAGAGAATGGTCTTTGGGTGGAGTGTCTGTGCATGTTCTCTGCAATAAAATTGTTTTTACCATGTGGAAGTGGTGTTCAGCCTATGAACCATATTTTAGAAATATTAAAGTGTTAATAAACCCAGGACCCTGCATTCACTATATTTGGTCTCCTGCAGTACACAGAACATGGAAATGCAATTATTTTAGTAAATATAAACTGCTAAATACCTTTTTTTTTTCCTCATCAGCAATTTGAACTGTCTTGTGACCGGCCAAACACTGGTTAAAGCTTGTAGGAGAAGTTTTGATTCTCCCCTGATTGTCCTATGAGGCTGCAGGACCCCTGACCCTCTGTTCGGACAGTGCTGATTGGCCTGCTGCTGATCAAAAAAAACTCTCTAGTAGAGTTGGGTGAACGGTTCGGCCCGGGCATGAGTTGGGGCCAAACATTGGCTGTTTATTGGGGAGTTCAGCTGTTTGTTTGCCCTGCTGAATGATCACAATGTACTGTGCCACTGCACAGTGTATTGGAAGGCCTCATTGGGCAAAGCTTTCATTGCTTTAGCCAGACATGATTGGAGAAAGTCTATCCATGGATGGAGAGGACTCTATCCAATCATGGCTGATTACTCTTAACCCTTGTACACACGGTCGGAGAATCTGTCGGAATGAGTCTTATCGGACCGTGTCGTCAGATAATCCGACTGTGTGGGGTATGCATCGGACTGATTCCGTCCTAATCTCTGTCCGACCCAATTTTCCAACATGTTGGAAATATTTCCCGACCAACTGGGCCGGACGGACCTAATCCGATCATGTGTAGAGCATTTTGATCGGACCAAGTGCCACGCATGCTCAGATCAAATTCCTACATCAAAGCTATTGGCTACTAGCCTGAATGTAGTCCCATCGTAACGAAATTACGTCATCACGTTCTGAAAGATCGGATTTTTCGCCAACTTGGCCCAACCGTGTGTATGCAACAGTTTCGGACACAATCCGATGGATTTGGTTGGCAAAATCTCCGACCGTGTGTACGTGGGCTTAGTCCCACCAAACACTATAAAAATATTCTCCCCATAGCGGTCATTTGCAGTGTGATTATGGTATGGAGAGAGACAGAACAGGGCTAGCAAGTTTTCTATAGTGTGATGGGCACAGTGGCTGTGTTTGATGGGCACAGTGAGGCTGTAATTGATGGGGGGGGGGGGGGGGGGTCAGTATATTTCAGTTTGTAGAAACATGAGCCTGCAGAGAGGGGAGAACACTGGTAAACAAACTGGCAGTCATATTCCCCCAGCCTCAGCATTTTGCCAAATTGTCTCCAGTGATAATGAGGATGGAGGGGATGGTGATGAGGTAACTGATGCGACTTGGGTGCCAGAGCGTGGGAGGAAAGTGGGGGTGAGGCACAACCCTAAAGAGGCAGACATCATGGAAGAGTAGAGAGCAGCCACCCTATTTCACCAGATTTGGGAGCTTTCCTACAGTTCAGCTGTCTGGGCCTTTTTTTTTTTTAAGCACATACACAGCCAATCGCAATTTGCAAACTTTGCCTCAAGCACATCAAGTGTGGCAAAAACACCAGCCATTTGGGTACCACATGCTTGATAAGGCATTTAACCTCTTGCCAACAGGTGGCAAGAACACCTGAAAGCCACAATAAAAGGAATGCATTTCTGCTCTTCGTCACTCCTTGCCTTTCAGGTCTACCCTTGTTATACCTCTTGACCTCTTAGCAGCCTCCACTGACAGGGATAATGGTATAGCACTGGGTGTCCCAGGACCTTGCGGCAGCACACAACTAGCTGTAGACTACATCAGGCAAATTTCTCTGCCCCATCTGCAGCAGCGGAAAAAAAAAATAGTCACTACCACCCACATGCCCAGCATCTAAATTCAAGCTTGTCAAAGCTGCTGGCTTTACAACTTCTGCCTTTCTGTCTGGTGGATTCTGTCCCCTTCTGTAAATTTGTAGAATGTGCTGTACCCCAGTGGTAGCTTTCCAGTCACCACTTTTTTTTTTTTTTTCTACGTAAGGATATTCCAGCATCGTTGGGCTATGCAGTCAGCCACAAGTTTCACGTTACTGCTGACACGTGGTCCAGCAAGCATGGTCAGGGACAATATATTTTGTTCACAGCACACTGGGTACCCCTGCTTGCAACTCAGAAGGATGCAGGACAGGGCTCATTGCTGCAGCTTGTTGTGCCACCATGTCTCCATACAGCTAGTGGTGATGATGCAAGACTCCTCCTTCTCGTTCAAAAGGCTATTCAATGAGTCAGGCTGAAAGGTGCCTTGCAGTGATTCAGCTGGTCTGTCTAGGGGACATGAGCCACACCGGAGCAGAGATTCTGGCAGCTCTGCAGCGGCAGCCCCAGAGGTGGTTCACACCACACCAGCTGGAGCCAGAAATGGTGGTGTGCGATAATAGCACAAACCCATCTGCCCTTGCACAGGGTAGGCAGTGCGTGTGTGTGTTTGAAAAAATAAATAAAAAAAATCAGATACTTTTTATTGAAAAACAAACATACAAAAACATTTTCTTTTACAAATATAGCATATGTCATATATCTGTGAAGGGCACATAAGGAGCAATTTATATTGATAACTGTAATAAATAATTTCAAAAATATAAAGATTTATGTGTATCAAGGCCCCTGTGGTTGTACTTCTTTTGGTCACATGTGTCCTTCGTGTTTTATTTCTTCCTCTTCTGCTCCTGGCTACACTGCAGCCATCAAGCACAGTGGGGTACTGCTGTCCCCTAACCAGTGAGGAGCGGTGTGTAATTTTAACAATAAATATTAACCGTTGGGTAAAGAAACTTTAACCATTCTATTATCTGCAGGACCTATGATGTGCATAGTATCTCTCTTCTGGATTATTCTATCAAATAAAACCTCTTTGTGTCCCCTTCACCCATTCTTAGTTAATTTCTCTTGGCTCTGTGATCTACAGTGGTGTTATTGTCAGTGCTGTTCTGCCCCCCAAGATTCTATTGTGAACTAAACGTAATGGTGCCAGACCAGGAGTGTCCAGCCAGGGCTCCCATATGTTTTTTGAAATTTGGTCTGCCTCTGTGTTTGTATGTAAGTTGCACGCTGATAAGAGAGTCATTCAGAGATGTAATCCATTCTGCCTGTGTGGGAGCCGTCATAGATAGCCACTTTCTAGCTATTCGTTTCCTAGCCAGGAATAACACTCTAAAGCCCCATACATACTATCAGATTTTCTTCTGAGTTTTTCCTTCAGATTTACCAAAACCATGTAGTGCAAGGGCCTGCCTGATTGCATACACATTGAATCTCCTAAGGTTTGACCTCATATTATATGGTTTTGGTAAATCTGAAGGAAAAACTCAGCAGAAAATCTGATAGTGTGTATGGGGCTTAAGAATGGCGGTGTACGTGTGTGGTATTGTTGTTCATCAAACCATCCCAAGAGACAAGGTTTAGAGTTGGTTACAAGTTTGAGATTCCATATGTTGTTGACCATATTTACCACACCCACCCAGTACCTTTTGTAGTTTTGGGCATTTCCACAACATATGGACAATTGTACCATTGTCAACAAGGCATCGGGGGCATAAGGGATCATCTCTTCTATGCCACTTATGTCGTTTCTCAGGTGTACGTGGATGATGAATAGTTGGCTACGTTTCTGAGAGGAGGATAGTCACTATTTAAGCACATTATTTAATATGGTGTTCCATTCCTCATCTGAGACAAGCCCTATGTCATCTCCCCATCCGGCTCCTAAAGGTAGTCATTGCTTTAGATACCTGGCAGAGAAGGAAGCTATAGATAGAGGAAATTTGTCCCTTCCAGGATGATGACATAATTAATTGTGTAAGCACTGTGGGCCTGGACAGTTCCCAAATGGAAGTCATGGTCTGTGCTGTTATAGCATGTCTCAGCTGCAGGTATTGGGAAAATTAGGTATTCGGTAAATCAAATTCTATACGGATTGATTGGAAGTCTTGAAGTATACCCCCACAATATAATTGCTGAATGAAGTTCACTCCTTTCCTTGACCAATTAGTGATTTTTTTTAGTTTGTTTAGTTCTGGGTAGTTTTGATTGTTTCATATGCATGACCAGTTTGTATAGCCAGTGTATTGCAAGTGTTTGGTTTTGTACCATATTTTATCTATAAGCAATAGTGTGGGGCACTGGGTCAATGCTCCCAGTTTCCCCGCCTCTATTCACTCCACAAGTCCATCACCTGAACACCCGGGTGTTCACAATGTTAAGAATGGGGTCAGAGGGCTCAGGGTAAAGCCAGCCTGTTAAGTGTTGCAGGTGGGCTGCCACAAAGTAATAAAATGGATTTGGTGTCACCAGGCCCCCTAAGTCCTTTGCTTCCTGTAAGGTTTCCAATTTTATTCTTGGAACCTGTTTTCTCCATATCAATGCACGGTAGATGGTATTAAACCTCTTAAATACATGAATGGGTATCCAAATAATGGCATTGTGGAGTGCATACAGTATCTGTGGGCTCCAGACCATCTTTATTAAGCTGCAGCGACCAACTACAGAGAGAGGTAGCTTAATCCAGCTGTTTTTTTTTTCCCTGGAATTGTTCAAGTAGTGGTTCTATAGTAAGCCTAATATATTGGACTAGATTAGGGTGTATAATGATGCCTAAATATTTATGCACTACTTCTATCTGTTTGGCAGTCTAAGGTAGCCGCTCTGTTAGTGGGTCTAAGGGTCATATTGTGGACTTGTCCCAATTTATTCTGAAGCCGGAGAAGGTTCTAAATGTGTGGATCAAGTCCATGAGTTTTACCAGGGATGTAGAAGTATCACCCAAGAGAAGTGTATCGTCGGCATATAATGCCAATTTGTTTTCCATTGCCCCCCTTTTAAATCCTGTTATTTCTGGGTTCCCTCTTATGGCAGCTGCCAGTGGTTCAATGGCTAGAGCAAAAAGTAGTGGCGAGAGGGGGCACCCCTGCCTAGAGTCCCCCTATGTAAGTCAAATGAGGGCGATAGGGTGTTTATCCTAATGCAAGCCCTTGGTTCCCTGTATAGTAATTTTGATCCAAGAAATTATATTTTCACCTAGATTAAAAATCTTTTTAGTGTTTTCCATAGGTATTCCCATTCAACGCTATCAAACGCCTTAGCGGCATCTAGCGAGAGGATAACTCTTTGGCTTTGGTTGTCAGTGGGTATTTGCATATTAACATAGAGGCTCCGGATGTTGTTTGCCATGGACCTGTTCGGTATGAAGCCGAATTGATCCAGATGAACTAACTGGGTTACCACCTTGGAGAGTCTCATGGCGATAATTTTTTGAGTCTATAGGATTTGGGTTTATCTGGTTCCTTTCCTGGATTTAGAAGAACTACTACTGCTTCATACATGGCTTTCGGTAAGGAGGCTGAGTTAACCGCCTCTGTCAGTACATGGCATAGCTCTGGTAAGAGTACTCCTCAAAATTTTTTGTATAATTTGAACAGCAACCCATCATTACCCGGGGCCTTTTGAGTTTGGGAATGTAGCTAGTGCGAGTTGCATTTCCTCCAGGGTAAGAGGGGCATATAAAAGTTCTTTATCTATTTCCTGTAGCTGTGGCAGTGAATCCGTCGGAATGTGTCCTATCGGACCGTGTTGTCGGTTAATCCGACTGTGTGTGGTATGCATCGGACTGATTCCGTCGGAATATCCGTCGGACCCAATTTTCCAACTTGTTGGAAATATTTCCCGACCAACTGGGCCGATCGGACATACTCCGATCATGTGTAGCCTACTCCGACGGATAAGGTGCCACGCATGCTCACATTCAAATTCCGACACGGAAGCGCTCGTTCAGGTAAAACTACTGCTCGTAAGCGATATAGCACATTCGTCACGCTGCAATGTTAAAAATTCTTTCATCAAGCGCATTCTCTTGTTCTTTACAATGCTGCAAGAACGAACTTCTTTTGATACTCATAGTCACACACACTTCTCCCGAACATATTTCATGACTCTTTTTTAACCATTTCAGCAATACAATTTTAGTTTGCGGCACATCTACACAATTTTAGATTTGGTTTATTCTTTTTTGGATGCTTTTTTATTTTTAATTCCTAAAAAATCTCCTTTAAAAACAGTTTGCTTATTTCTCCTTTTTTTGGGGTGTTTTTTGTGTGTAAACTTACCACAACAACATTATTTTATTTTTTATCTTTGGTTTTTCTTTTTTAATCTACAGGAGTTTGTTTAGTGTTGGTACTCCTTGTTATTCATTTCACTTTGTATTTTTGAAATGTACCTGCGTGCTCACAAATAAACTGGCCTTTTGGAAGGAAAACACATTACACAAGTATTTCATCAAACAAAAAAAAACCTTTATTTTTGTCGCTATAAAATAAAAATAGGAACGCAGCACTGGAGAAACTTCTTAAAGCGGAGGTCCACCCTAAAGTGGACCTTCCGCTCATTGGAACCCTCCCCCCCCTCCGGCGCCACAATTGGCACCTTTCAGGGGGGAGGGGGGTGCAGGTACCTGTACAGTACAGGTATCTGCACCCACTTCCGGCGTAGATTCTGCAGAAGCTACGCCCCTTTCCACAGAATCTACGCCCCTTTCCGAAGGTCCCCCGCTGCCTGCTGGGAAACACACGGATCCCAGAGACAGGGGGAACCATCCCTATTGCGCAGCGCGACTCGCGCATGAGCAGTAGGGAACCGGGAAATGAAGCCGAAAGGCTCCACTTCCTGATTCCCATACCCAAGATGGCGGCGGCAGCACCCGAGAGACGATCGAGAGATCGGCTTCAGGTGCCGACATCGCGGGCGCACTGGGCGGGTAAGTGTCATTATTTTAAAAGTCAGCAGCTGCAGTATTTGTAGCTGCTGGCTTTTAAAAAACAAAACGGCGGACTCCCGCTTTAACTTTGGTGCAGCCTTTGGCCCCCAGGGCAGACATGAACAAATTCTAATAGAAAAAATTGGTGGCCTGAGGAGTAGATATCTCAGGGAGAGAAGTCTGGTCCCGAAGTCCTAGAGAACAGGAAATTCAGATGCCATTTCTGTCCCCAGGATGTGGATCTTCAAGAGGCTGAATCTTCTGGCAGACCAGGCTGAACCCAGGCCATCACTCTATCGTCTTCCTTGGGCACTTCCCACCAGGCATCCTTCCAGGCTGTGGCTCGGCTCCTGTAGTTGGGGCAGGAGGAGAAGGAGGGCGTTGTTCGACCTCCTGGCTGCCACTTGCCACAGCCTCCCCCCGACTGAGGGCTTCCTGTGTATGAAAAGGGGACATAGTTTTAGTTTTTTGATCATCAATCACACCATTTTGTGCTCCTGGCTTTTGCAAATTGAATGTTACCAAATAGAACAGACTATCATTCTGAGACCAGCATTTTTTTTTCACGTACCAATCATTTTTGGTCACTACTGTCTATTGAGATGTAAACCTCTTTGTTAAATCACAACTTACTGATCAATAAGAGCATCTAGTTAACATCATTAAATGTAACACAAGAAATATGTTCAACAATGCAATACCTGTCTCAAGCTGGGCCCCACCACATGTTGCTGCCTGGAAGGCCCAGGTTGGACATCAGAAGCCTCAGCTGGGGGTGAAGGATGCCTTGAAGTAAGACTGGAGAGTGGTGGCCTGAGTGGTGGCCTGGGTACCCCTTGGTCTACCAGAGAATGCAGCCTGTCAAAGTGAACCATCCTGGGGGAATAAACGGCATCTGGATCTCCTGCTCTCAAGGACTCCAGGTGCTTCTTTCTCTCCCTGAAATATGTAAGCTTCATGGCCACAATTTTCCAGTCCATGTCTGCCGTGGGGACCATGATACGCACCAAAGAAAGCAGTTTCTCCAGTGCTGCGTTCCTCTCTGTTATGTCGGCATAAAACTTGCTGTGGAACTGCCACAGGCAGGGCATCTCCAGGTACAGTTCTATGAATAGCCCCATAAAATTAGCATTTTTGAAAGGATCCATATTGTCTGCAAGACACAACACAAGACAAACCCTCAAATACTAATAATGCCATTAAAAACCCTCCTAATCTTGTCCCAACATCAGCCTAGATAGAAGCAGTCTAGTCTAGTGAAGCACCAACGTAAAATTTTTACCTTCATTTCCACGTTCGTCACGTCCGCGCCTCACTCTCTTCCCAGATCGTACGGGCGATACACGCGTGTTGCGTTTTATATACAGTGCGCATGCGCAAAAACTCCGCCCGCCCCTGACGTTCTTTCCAGACTATTCCCCGCCCCTTCGCTTCTGGCGCAGTGGGGAGAGCACATGGCAGAGAGAACACAGGTGCGCACTAATAATAGTTTCACTAACGAGGAGGAGGGTGAGGAAAGCCCAGAGCCTGAAACGTCCCGATCCAGGAAGACAAGATTTAAGGCCTCAAATATGTCTTTTGGAGAGATGTTGGAGATGGTCGACATATTGAACAGGACCGACTATGATGGGAAGTATGGACCTTACCCAAACCCAAATATCAGAAAGGCCAAGATCATGAATAAAGTTGTGAAGAGTCTTCAGAAGAATTTTGGGGTACACTGATCCAAGGATCAACTGAGAAAACGCTGGTCATACCTAAAACTGAGGGAGCACGAGCAGTACCTAAGGATCAAGCGTGTTCTTAAAAAAAGTAAGTAGTTGTCGTGTGTTCATATGATTATTCTTGCTTCCATACTGCTCCATGTGCTTTGATTTCATGTTGTGCATTTTAAAATGGCCACTTTCAAGTTCATGGTTTTGTTCGTTCGTATGAAACATCGTTCTGCAGGGAAGTATTCCAGCTTAACAAAGTGTCCCCAATAATGTTCTTACCTTGTAACTCGGCCCAAAAACACAATTGTACAACACTTCCAAGCAATGTTTCATATTCCTATTTCTGCCCTCTGTGTGCTAATTAATCTTTGTTTACATTCTCATAGGGGAGAGAAGACTCAGCAAGTATGAGGACACCAGGGACCACACCCCTCCCAAAGAAGGGCAACTTCCAAAAGCAGAAACAGAGGAGCAGGAGCAGGAGGAGGAGGAGGAGGAGGAAGGAGAGATCGTGGAGGTTGGACAAATTGTCACCACAACAGGTGAGTGTCGGAGAACACAGCTTCCGGTAAGCTCATCAGTGTATATCACCATATTTGGATTACATGGTGTGTTTGTTTGCTTTGTTTTGTAGGTGATGTGGAAGAAGATTCCCATTTTACCAGTGAAAGTGCCCAGATCTTGATCGGGGAGATAATGGGGTGCAATCGGGATTTGGAAATTATCCAACAAAACATCAATGATCTAAAAAATAAAATGAAGAACATCATTGATGTTTTGGGGAGAGTGTGAAACAACAAAAACTAGATAGGGTTTTATTTTTGCTATTTTAAAAACAAAATGTTGTATTTATCGAAATTCCAAATTTGGAAGATGCACAGAGTGTGTAAACATGCGCTATCTCCCATCATGGGGGATCAATGTACATGTTTTGTGGAAAGTGGATGAGATGAAGGGGTTGCAGCCCCAAAGCATGTACATTGATCCCCCATGATGGGAGATAGCACATGTTGACACACTGTGTGCATCTTCCAAATTTGTTTTTTTCAGGGGAGACACCCCATGTGATGAAGGCAATATCAGCCCAGTTTGTACATACTCATGTCTGATATTGTCTTCACTTTTCAAAGTTGAACTTTGTAAGTTCCTGTGTTCTGTATTTTACGGTTTGATACATGCCTGTTTACACAAAAACAAGGAAACAAAATTCTGATTAAGCTCTGTTTTGGATACACAAAATCTCTTGGTTTGTTGTAAAAAACCTTTTCGAAACGCACATGTGAATGTGCTTGTATTAAAAAGTTGAATTCTCAACAATGTGTGGCTTCCTTTTTCATTGCGCATAAAATGTATTTGTAGTCAAATTTTAGTTTGTGCTGAGAAGGAGTGTGATTTACTAAAGGCAACTCCACTTTGCACTCCAAGTGCAGTTTCAGGTGTACTTTTGCAGTGCACTTGTAGTGCATAGTAGATGTGCCTTTAGTAAAAAACACCCACAGTGAGGTGTAAATTTGGACAATCATGCCATTTTCCTGCCATGGTGCTGAAAATTAGCACGATTTTGGTCATTAATTCACTACATACATTAGTTAACAAAAACAAGGTGTGTGTGTAGCAGACCCACAACATACGGTAATAACATTATCTGAAGAAGAGCCTGTCCCCTCATCTCGCTCTGAACTTGGGTTTGCACTATTGGTGAAAAAGGCCCAACTTAAAAAAAACTGGCAAAGTGGGAGGCATCAGTCTGCCATTCCTGTGGTGTTGAAGGACACTGTGTAGTGAACCAAGTACAAAAATTAGTAACTTGACAAATCAACATTGCAAGCAGATTAGACACCCACATTTTTGGTCAAAATTAGTATAACATTTTGGCAACTGAGTATTTAAAGCCTAAAGTATAAGGTCCCCTTATGAGAGTCATCACCCCCCCACCCCCCCCCCCATATGATGGGCCCTTGCTATAAAATGAGGGGGGATGTTTAGGACAGGTAACCCTCTCCACTTCATTGAGAGCTGAATGCCTAAATAATGTGTGATACATTGGGAAGCCCCAAAAGTACACTATTGGCAGCCCACCGGACAGGTAAGAAGTGTCATAATAACAAAATGGAAGCACATTTTGACATTCTGCTATTACATAGCAAGAAAATTAATGTGTTAAAAAAATAAAAATAGCATTTGAAAGTATTGAGGCAGGCCCTTACACTACATGCTTTGGTGAATTCGTCCATAAAGGTGATCATGAAAAAGGTAGTGTGAGGGGTTAGCTCAGCAGCGGGTGTGTGTGACCCCCTGGATGGGTTCACAACACAAAATCAGGCACAGCAGACAGCGTTGTAGGTGGAAACAACAAAAGGTGCGGTTTATTTATGCTACATGCAGTGAAAAATATAACAGCCAAAAAATGAAACAAAAACATGAAAATAAATCCTGCTCAGCTTGACCTCTAATTACACACATAGATTCCCTGTCTAACAACTGAGTGCAGCCTTGTGCTGCACCAGTCCCTGTCTCTGTTGTAGAGGTTTGCCACACAGGCGTTAACTCACCGCACAGAACAGGTGTCTCACTCCCCAGTCTATACAAACACAAAACTAGTTCCAGGATGGAGCATCTCCCTAAGCATGCTGTTTTTTTTTGTAGAGGCCTTAATGAGCCCACTTCAGCTGGGCTCATTAACTCTTCCCCTATAGGACTCCCAGCACTCCCCTCTAGTTGTACAAGTCCGCATAAAGCCTGAATCTAGGGCATACATATTTTCTATCCTGGATACAACCAGGTGATTTTACCTGCCTGCTGCCACAGTAGGTATAGTGTGTATTGGGTTTGGTCAAGTCATCAGATAGAAGATTGCTATCAGCTGAGCTAGCAGTTGGGGAGAGGGGGGTTACTAATGAGTTTGGCACAACTCGCAAAATAAAATAAAAAGGTCACTTTGCATGAATTGAAGCACACACATCACATTTGTAGACATTTGATGGCTTGCCACATGCAGGTATCCTGCCTGGTGATATAAGGGGTCAGCAAAACCAGCAGACGGTGAAAAACGGGGTCCGTCATCCGGAGAAAATTCCTGAAATCATCAGGATTATTCTCGCGGATCTCACAGAGCAAAGGCATGTGCGAGAACTGGTGACGCTGGCGCAACCAATTCTTGGTCCACAAACGCCTCCCCTCTCTGTTCATGGACCGGGCTTGTGTAAAAGTAGGAACCAAAACACGAAGCCCCTGCACAGCACAAACTGTACGACGAGTAAGTAGAGGAAACATGGTTTGAAAGCGGTCGTCTGGTCAGAACAGACACCAGAAAGCACCGATAAACAGCAAGGCCTGAAAGAACGACCTGAATAGCAGAAGCAAGCAGACAATAAAAAATGCCTTTCAAAGCATACTATACCAAGATATAGTCCACAATGAGAAACAAATACTTAATGACTGCACGCACTGATTATCAGATACGCAAAGACAAGCAGAAACCGAAGAGCAGTAGCGATCTGAATCACTAATGTGAAAAGTGCGAATCGTCTCTCCCCAAACTTCTACTAACACGAGATCAGCAGAAGGAGCCCAAAGGGTGCTGGACGTGGTGCTGAACTTCCCTTTTCTAGTCCCGCCGTACACAGTTTACTTCACCGGCGTTCTTGGCAACCGCTAAATCCGACAACTGGGTCCGACCGTGTGTATGCAACAGTTTCAGACACAATCCGTCGGACAAAATCCGACGGATTTGGTTGGCAGAATGTCCGACCGTGTGTACAGGGGCTAATAGAGTCCAGGAATTGTGTCAGCTCATCTGTCGGGTAGGATACCTTTTTAGAGTAGTCCTGGTAGAAAGAGTAAAACTCCTTCAGTATGGATGATGTGTCAGTTAATGCTGATGTATTAATGCTATGTATCCCTAGTGGTGGCTGTTGTGACCTGGCTATCATGGCCAGCATGTGGCCGGTTTTCTCCCCCTCTTCAAAGTATGTTTGGGAGGTAAAAAACCTTTTGTTGTCAGCTTGCTGTAGATGTATAGCACAGTGTAGTTTCTGTGGGTCAGTCCATTGTCTCTCATGTTCAGGCGTGGGATCTCGCAAGAATAGTTCCTCCGCTCCTTCCACCACCTGAGTGGCATCCCTGGCCCATTGTCTGCTCCTAGTTTTAATAATAATTTTATTTTATGCACATACCTCTAATTAATGCTTTAAGAGTATCCCATACCACCCCTGGTGCAGCCGAAGGTTTATTGGTCTCAATAAAATACTTAATATGTCTCTGCATTTTGTCAGTGTTGTCTATGTCAGTGAATAGCTGCAGCCAAAACGGGTGTTTTTTATGAAAATTCAGGCTAAGCTGAACCGGAGAGTGGTCAGACAGTCCCCTGGCCAAGTACTTCACCTCTGGGTCATTTTGGTACGTCAATTCCAAAGACATGCAGGTAGGTTAATTGGCTTCTGTCCCAAATTGGCCCTAGAATATGAATGGGGACCTTGGATTGTGGGCTCTTTGAGGGCAGGGACAATTGTAGACGCTCACTCAGGTTGAACTGGATGGACTGGTGTCTTTATTCAACCTTACTAACTATGTAACTATGCACCGGATATTTGGACATACGTAACAGGTGAGTGGTGGGACTCCTGTATGCAGACAATGGTGGGGTCTTGCTGTGAGATAAAAGTGAATAGGGCTGTCCTTTTTTGTGGGGTCATGTAACCTTCTAATGTTCCAGGATAGAATTATGTCCTTCTGCTTACTCATTGCGATGAGGGGGATTTAGGGGTTGACGCACCCACCAGAGGTGAGTCAGGCTCTGAAAAGTGATCCAATGTGGTTTTACCCACATGTTACCTGCGCTAGTAGCAGGGCCAGACTGGCCTACCGGGATACCGGTAGATTTCCCAGTAGGCCGCCTGCCCTGGGGCTGCTTTTAATTGCAGCTGCAATGCTCCTCTCTCTCCTGTGGATCACAGAGCTGGCTGGCTCTGTGTTTGGCGGCCGCAATGTAACACAGTCCCGCCCCTCCCAGATCAACATTTTCACACGAGCCAGACTGGGGGGCAGGACTCTGTTACAGCGCTGACACTGAACAGAGCCAGCCAGCTCTGTGATCCATAGGAGGAAATGCCTGTCCGTACAGCCCACCCTGTGTGCCAAAGTGCCTGGATAGGAGGATTGACGAGGGGGGGACTGCATATAGAGGAAATGAGATTTCTATATTCCTCCATGCAGCCGCTGAATGCTTGCAGGAGTGAGAGGAAGAGAATCAAGCATTCAGCGGCTGCATGGAGGAATATAGAAGGCTAATTTCGTCTCTATCTGTAGCCCCCCTGCCGATTCTCCTATCCAACTTATTTTACTGCCCCCCCCAGTTCACCTTGTGCTCTCGCGCCCCCCAGTTCTCCCCATCCTTCCCTAGCCACCATCCCAGTACTCTATTCTCCCCCCCCCTCATGCTCTCCACTCCTGTCCCCCCCCCCAGTGCTCTCCACTCCTGTTCTCCCCCCTGTTATGCTCTCCCTATCACTCTCCAGCCCCCATTCTCCCCACCCCTGTTCTTTCTGGCCCCCTGGTGTTCTCAAGCTCCACCCATCTCTCTCCAGCCCCCCCAGTGCTCTCTACCCCCCCGTGCTCTCCAGTCCCCCGTGCTTTCTGGCCCCCACTGGTGCTCTCAAGCTCCCCCCCTATTGCTCTCCACTCCCCCCCTGCTCTTTGTATTCTCCAGCCCTCGTGCTCTCCACCCCTGTTTTTCTTCCCCCCCAGTACTCTTCATCACCCCACACTCTTAGCCCCACCAGTGCTCTCAGCCTACCGTGCTTTCCACCCCTGTTCTTTTTGCCCACCTGCGCTCCTTACCCCTGTGATCTCCACTCCCCCCCTGCTCTTTGCCCTTACCCCTGTGATCTCTACTCCCCCCCGCTCTTTGCCCCCACCCATGTGTTCTCCAAACCCCGCCAGCACTCTCTGCTCCCCCTTCTCTCCAGCTCCCACCCAGTGCTCTCCACTACCCCAGGTCCAGAGAACAGGCTGACTGGGGCCAAAAAATGAGGACGGCTGAAGGTGCAGGTGGCCAGGGACCACTCCATCTCACAGCAAACAGATCCTCTGGAAGGAGCACTGTCCCCATCCAAAACCAGAACAGACTCTGCCTGCTGCTGGCCGTCATGGATATCCTGCTGGCATGCAAGGTACCATACCGAGCATCAACAACACACCTTCCCACAGACTGGGACATGGGGCACAGGAGGGGCTGCGTTGGTGGGGACAGTGAGGCCTCTATTAGCTGGGTACTGGTGAGGCTGCATTGAGCTCTTGCATCAAGTCTGCAGTCTCTGACCATCTCCTGTATCATGTCTGGAGTCTCTGAGGGAGTCTGGAGAGGAGTCAAGAGTGGGAGCGCCGCCGGGATGGTGGTCATGGGAGAAGTCAGACTAGTGTGGACTGTGGACAGAAGACTATAGGATAAAACCAGAGCCACCAAGCTGGAGCCGACTGTCTGAGCCCTGCATAGTGCACCTGAGAGGAGGTCAGTGACAGCACTGCCAGGCCAGTTGGGGGGGGGGGGGTTACTGATGTAAGGGGGGAGAGAATACGATAATGTAAGGGGGAACTGATATAGAGCACTGATATAAAGGGTTTCCTCCTTATATCCCCCACGTTCTGAGTTCCTGGGGTCCCCCTTGATTGACCACTTGCCACTTTTAACTGGAATGTGTGTGTCTTTGTGTGTGTGTGTGTATATTCATCAAATGTGCTTTAAAATGTGTGGTTTTCCCTTACATGAACAAGAAAATGACGTTATGCTGTGGGGCTGGTATGAAATTTTTTCCGGGGCTGGTTTTTATTCCCAGTCCAGCCCTGGCTAGTAAGGTATAAGCAGTGCCGGCTAGTTGTAGTTAGTCAGTCCACTCCACTTCAGGTCATGTAAAACATGGATACGTAGTATAGGTACCTGAAGAGTTGTAGCCCTCCCAAACAGGGTTGAAAAACAATAAAAACATAAAAGAACAAAAAACGGTCTGTTAATAACAGTTGTGGTTTTAGTATTCATTCACTGGAATAGTCTCACCCAAATTATCGTGAGTGCCCCGCAGGGCTGCTTTAGGGGTGATAACAAGGGCTGAGACTTCATGTCTTTGCCATTAAAACACAACGGTTCCTGAGGGAAGGTGAGGGGTAACACAATGAGTCATGTGTGTCTCTTTGGGCTCCTTTACTAGTAAGGTGAGCAGCAGGAGTTGAGATGTGCTGTTAATGTGGCTATTTTTAGGCTGGTGCATGGCCTTTTGCGTTTTCTCGCAGTTGTCTCTGATGGGCAAGCCAGTTGGCAGCCATGTTTGGACTTTCAAAAAAGTGCACTGATCCATCCGCCACCACCCTTAGTTTGGCTGATAATAGCATGGAATAAATTAATGGGATTGCCCGCATTCTCCTTTTCACTTCCGTGAATTTTGCTGGACAGCCGCAGAGAAATCTGGGTGTATTGATACTTTGGAGCCTTGTATTTCCATGTCAGCTTTCTGCCTAGCCAGATGGAGTATAATATCTCTATCTTTGTAATGCAAAAGTTTCGGTAAGAATGGTCTGTCATTGCCAACTGGTGACGGTGGACAAGAAGGCACCCTGTGAGCCCTTTCTACTGAAAAGAACGGAGTAAAATTATTCTTTCCAAAAGTATCAGCTAGCCATGTTTCAATAAAGTCAACAGGGTGCTTCCCTTTGGATTTTTCAGGCATTCCAACTATGCGGATGTTTGACCTTCTCAGTCTATTCTCCATGTCCTCAATTCTAATTGCAGTTTCATCTGCTTTAGATGTTGTTGCATGCATTTCTTGGATGGGGGGGGGGGGAGGGTGGTAATTCATTCAGAGCTTACCCGTCCTTCTATAGCAGTGGCCCTCTCCCAAATTTTCTGCATGTCCTACCTAATATGTAGGAGGCCTCCTTCTTTCATGCTTTTAACCTCAGCTGACAAGTCAGTTATTGAGGAGCCATAAGTGTGCACTGCTGTAAGAATGTCCTGCAGTGATGGTTCACTATTTTCCATGTCAGTAAGGCCAGCCATGTCAGCTGTAGGGATAGGGAGGATGGATTAATCACTGCATTCCTGAAGGCAATGGGCGCCATTTTCTCAGGCACATGTGGCAATTTCACTGGGGTCCCATTTTTGGCTGCTTTAGCGGTGCCGGCTGGGTAGGTTTGGTGTCCAAGTTTAGGAATGCTGGGATCGTGGGCATACTGGCCGAGTTTAGCTGCTGCCGAGGCATATGTCTTTCCCTGCGTGCTGCTGGAGTGGGGGTCCGCCATTTTGGGTCGTGCTGTCGATGAGGAGGCCTCCCTCCTTCTTAGACATGTTTGCCTTGATAATATGTTGCCTGGGTGTCGCAGTAGCTGTAGCTCCACTCTGAGAGCGAAGTGCCCGGTCTATTGCTGCAGTGTATGGAACTCACAGCAGGATTTTGTTAGTCAGGATGCTGGAGGAGATGAGACATGTCCTCTCACATGATTGTTGTGTTTAGGAGCTTATCTATATAAAATATATATCAAATGTTAGGGGTAGGTATCCTCATCCTTATTATGCATAAAATTTGGAAAAGAAAAGGCATACGCACAGGAAACCCCCAAAAAACTTGGTGTGCCGTGCCCATATATAGAAGGACTATCTCGATACCATGAGTAAGGTTTACATTTTATTACATAACAAAGAAAAAAATATAAAAATAAACATATAAATATTTAAAAGTTACAGAGCCTAAAGAAATGCTTTATAACATTCATGTAGGTATACAACCATAGTACAGAAGTGTCTCCAAATCTTGGTTTGTACAGGAGAAGCCAATGCTCCACAATGGAAATTTATGCCCAAAATTAATAGCGATGTTATTTTCTCTCAACTAGTTTTGCGAACATTAGTCGCTTCTTTAGGAGATGTTTGGAACATATCTATTTTGGGTAAATAATAATTTCCAGTTAAAAAGCGGAAGTACAATAACAACATAATAATCATATATTAGTTACAGGGAGTTTTTTCATGCATAAACAGGGAAGTGGGGCTTACCGATCAAAGATCCCACAAGAAACGCACAGCTAGGGTGGCGCCCAGCTAACAGCTAGGTTAACCACCTTTAATAAGTACCCGTGTGAGTATGGCACAATGACAGGCTCAGACCGGCTCAAGGGTTTTTGTTTTTTTTTGGTTGCTGATAAAGGATGCATGCACTGTATTGTCCCCATTTGAGGAGGCCACAAGGATGGTAAGCAATGACAATGCATGCATCAGTGACACAATCCCTGTTGTGTTCCTGCAGACTATGTGGGATTATGGACAGGGCACTTGAAGCAGAGCAGCGGGAGGAAGAGGATGAGTTCCTTTTCTCTCAAGGCCTGCTTTGTGCAGACACCATTCTTCCTATACCACAGAACACACAAGAGAAGGAGGATTCTGGCAGCTTTGGAGGTGTTGCCTGTGTCCTATATTGGAGATTTAATATCTCTTAGATATGATTTGGGTTAAACGAGAGTTATTTTACCATGAGTGAAAGCTTTAACCACTTAAGCCCCGGACCATTTGGCTGCCTAAAGACCAGAGGACTTTTTACAATTTGGCACTGAGCTGCTTTAACTGGTAATTGCACGGTCATGCAATTCTGTACCCAAACAAAATTTGCGTCCTTTTGCTCACACAAATAGAGCTTTCTTTTGATGGTATTTGATTGCCGCCCCCTCCAAATGACCCCATTTTGGAAAGTAGATACCCCAAGCTATTTGCTGACACTTTTTTAACTGTCCTGGCATTTTATGCACAACATTTAGAAGCTTATGTCACACATCACCCACTCTTCTAACCATTTGAAGACAAAGCCCTGACACTCTTTCTTTATGTGAAAAACACATTTTATTTTAATGCACTAAAAAACACTATATTGCCCAAATTTTTAATGAAATAAAAAATATGATCTTAGGCCAAGTACATGGATACCAAACATGATATGCTTTAAAATTACGCACAAACGTGCAGTGGCGACAAACTACATACTTTTTTTTTTTAATCACTTTTATTATCTCAGGGAATGTAAATATATCCCTTATGATAGCAATAGGTAGTGACAGATACAGTTATTTTTTATTTTTTTTTAAAAGGTCTTAGACCCTAGATCTCTCCTCTTCCCACACCAAGATCAGTGTGATAAAAAGCTTCCCCAATTTCACAATAGCGCTGTGTACATCTGGTAAAATCTAAATCATTAAATTCTTGTAGCTTACGGTTTCTTAGGCCATAGAGATGACTGGAGCTGTTCTGGTCTCTGATCAGCTGGTGGAACCACTGGCTGCATTCTCAGGTTCCTTGTTGGGACAGAAGAGCCAGAGAAAACCATGGAAGATGGTGGAGGGGAGGACATTCCCTCCCACTTCTAATGATGGGCATATCTGCAACATTTTGTTTTTAACTGTGGTGGTGAAATTACCTCCTACAGCGCTAGAGTCACGGATGTGTGTATCGTAGGAGCAAACACTGCTGCTGTCAAGATGGATAAATCAGTGCTGCAGCTGAATGGCCTAAAAAATATAGGCTGAAGCATGGGGGCATCCGCTCCAAAAGTTAGGAGCAAATCTCTCCTCCACCCCTGCTGTGGTGCTGAAATCACCTCCTGCAGCGCTGGAGTCACAGCTTTATGTATCTTGGGAGCAAACACTGTTGCTGTCAAGATAAATAAATCCATGCTGCAGCTGAATGTCGTACCCGAAAACAAAAAAAAAATGGTTAATAAAATAATACAAGTAAATGGCGCAAAACTACAGCAATAATCCACAGCAAGTAAATTAAAAACAAAGTGCTGGATATGCATAAAATTATGCAATAAAAGTCCACATTGAATAATGAAGTCCATAAAAAATGTGAAAGGGTTGTAACGACAAAAATTACTATTAACAGGATGAGGGGGGTGGGGGGGGAACTGGGAAGTCAGTCCACAAATCCTGGCAGCGATCCTGTGGTAATATAACTTCATTCCCAAAGCACTGAAAAGACAAGAAACAAGGCGGCGCCCCGGGTGAAGACTGTATAACAATTTTAATGTAACAAGTGATTACAGGTCAAACTCACATTTCAGTAGTAAATAAAAAGCATTGTACGGTCTCATGCAACGGGGATACTCAGTAGAGTCACTCCCTGTGTTTCTCCAGAAGCTGCTAGATGGTGTTTTGCCAGCAGTGGCCAATGAACATCAGAACGAGGCTTGGTAAACAGGCTTTGATTCAGATGAAGGGAGATGACGTCACTGGGAATGCAATGTGTTTCTCGAGCCAGCTGGCCGTGAGTGGCGTGACGGCCACACTCCTTTCTTAAGCTAATTGACAAGGACTGATAGCAGGAAATATATGGAGGGGGAGGGAAGAGGAGTGGTCAAGGTAAACTATTATCCCTATGTGACAATACATCCCGGCAACTATAAAACAACGACGCTGGAGGAAAAAAAGTAATGTGGGGACATTTAAAAACTGATTAAAAACTTAAAGGCACAGATAAAAAAGCAAACCATATTAAAAGTAAATACATTATATAAGTTCAGCAACAGAATAAAGACAATATCAGAATGGAATAGAAACACCTTGTTAGTAAAAAAAAAAAAAAAAATGATGAGATGAATCACGTGAGAATAATGTCACTTCGAAGCAGACTGAGCAAAAGGAAAATACTGATGTGTAAATGCGTAAAGTATAGAAGGCATGTGGAATAGATGCAGCACAGGGGAAATTTTACAGGGAATAAAACACACAGTAAACAGTTACATAGTTAGTAAGGTTGAATAAAGACACTAGTCCATCCAGTTCAACCTGAGTGAGTGTCTACAATTGTCCCCATCCCTTGCGCACTCAAATCAGCCCCTACTCTCAAGGAGCCCACAATCCAAGGTCCTCATTCATATACTAGGGCCAATTTTGGAGGCTAATTAACCTACCTGCATGTCTTTGGAGTGTTGGAGGAAACCAGAGTACCTGAAGGAAACCCACGCAGGCGCAGAGAGAACATACAAACTCCAGGCAGGTAGTGTCGTGGTTGGGATTCGAACCAGCGACTAGGGATGAGCTTGGTGTTCGACTCGAACATCGGTCATTCGTCTGTTTGGCAAATTCAGAACTTTGTGGACCGTTCACACCAAATTTGTGTGGCACGAACGGCCCACAATGCACTACGCCACCACAGTGCATCGCTGGCTCATGATTGGCCAAGCATGCACTGTAACCCCGCATGCTTAGCCAATCACAGCGTTGGCAGCGAGGAGAGCCATAATTGGCCACAGGCAGGATGCCTGTGGCCAATTATAGCTCAGGGGGTTTAGTACACGCCCCAGACTATATAAGACTGCCAGAGCGGCGGCCTTGTGTAGTGTGCTCCGACGTGCAGGGAAAGAGCTAGATAGGCAGGGACAGTGTGTTCTTTTCTCAGGCATCTTAAAGTTAAAGTGGTGTTGTGTGCCTCCAGCACAGTATACACCTGTATCTACCCTTTATTGCTGTTTTTCTCTAATTAAGGCATCTGCAGGAGTTAGTGGGTGTTGTGTGCCTCCAGCACAGTATACACCTGTATCTACCCTTTATTGCTGGTGTTCTCTAATACAGGCATCTGCAGGAATTAGTGGGTGTTGTGTGCCTCCAGCACAGTATACACCTGTATCTATCCTTTATTTGTGGTGTTCTCTAATTAAGGCATCTGGAGGAGATATATATATAAGAGGGCCAGTATGGTGGCCTGTAATTATGGGAGGAGCCTGGAGGGTATTTAATCAGACCACCCACAACGGTCTGTGTCGGTTCCAGTGCAAGGTACTGCACATCAAGGGGCCGACTCTTCTCAGCTCCCTCACGGTCGACTATATGTGCGTCCAATCACAGGTGCACTTCGGCTTCTTCATTCGTGGTCTTCGTCGGCGGTTCCCGCTAATGGTCACAGATAAGTAGTATCCGAATCTTTTCATATCATGTGCAAACTTGCGGCTTATCATACTTACTATCCTGCACCCCTTTCGCAAAACCTACCTCTGAGTTATTGACGCTCATGTCCCAACATCTTTCGGCACAGGCGTAGTACATTTGTAAGTTCCTTCTACCAAACATATGATTCATTCATAGATCCAAGCCTCCGAGTCGCTGTCGGTCGTTCTCCAATATCACTCGCCATAGGCTTCACTGGTTATAAAATTCACTGTCCATGGGGTTGCCATCTCATCCTTTTTGAGATAAACAGGTATTGTTTTTGTATGGGTTTCTGTGGCTGATTGAGGTGTAATTAAACCCACCTGATGCCTTTCCTGCACTTGACTAGCCTGGGGGGATAGGTGGTTGATAGGTGTTCGGTTTCACAGTAAGGAATGGCATAAACTCCAACAACCAATTCGTATCAGATACTCCTTACTACCAATTTATATCAGATTCATCTCATACATTTTTCAAGCTGACTCGTGTCAAATGCATTGCAGAGGCTGACTCTGCCAACTCACTGCGTGTCCACGTAGTTGTACTTTCGAGATCGGTCGTATATCTTCATCGATTGTCCCACGCTCGGACCGCTACACACTCGCTGTCGCAGGTAGAACTTTGTTGTTACCGCTCCTCTAAACTCGAATAGTCACGTTGTCATGTTTGTTTATCATGTTCGTTTTGCAAAAGTCGCACTTATGCCACAGTAAGTCTTTCTATGTCATCTTTCATGTATTTCATGCTTTCTACCAAATGCGGGTTTACTCATGCCAGTTGCAACCCCTACGAAACATTCACTTCACGGTCGATGCGGTCAGATCCGACATTCGAGCCGCTTAGTCACCTCGCATCTCCGGCCGATTCGAATCTAGTCGCAACTTCGCTTCTATGTTTTGGATCCTCGGCAATCACAAGCCCCTTCAACCGCCATCACCATTTAGTCGATTCGAACCCAGCCATATCATTGGCAATACGGTCAGATCTGACATATGAGCCCCGTAGTCACCTCGCATCTACGGCCGATTCTAATCTAGTTGCAACTTTGTGTCTTGGATCCTTGGCAATCACAAGCCCCTTCAACCACCATCACAATTCAATCAATCCGAACCCAGCCATATCATCAGCGATACGGTGGGATCATATATACGAGCCTCTCAGTCGCATCTACGGAGGATTCGAGTCTAGTCGCAGCATCGGCGCAGCGATTCGAGTCCTTGCCAAGCGCAACTCTAACAACCGTGCCTAATCCTGTTGCATCACCGACTCAAATGAGTCAAATCTTTCGCAGACTATTCCATAGCTATAGCCTGGTTCAAACTAGTCACATCAATTGTACGAATTCAGCAATACTTACGTTTCACTTTCTCAGTCTATCCATACATGATCATACACAATTCCCTCCACCAATTTTCTCAGTGTAGCGCACGGTCATTCCTACATAATCACATTTCCTCTAACCTTTTCTTTCGCCTTTCAACAAGGCTGCGTTCTTACAATCGCTGCAAGTCTTTCTGCATTTGGCTCAAAACTGCCAATCGTCTCCAGTAGCAACACTGGTGTTCACCTCATTCCTACACACTTATAATTCCGCAAAACATTGCTTTCACCTTTCAAATAAAGCTGCTTCCTTGAAATCGCTGCAAGCATCGATGCAATGGCTCAATACGGCCACTCATCTCCAGTAGCAACACAGCTGCTCTCCTCATTCCTACACACTTATAATTAAATTTATAGATTCAAATAAAGCTGCTTTCTTGCAATCGCTGCAAGCATCTCTGCAATGGCTTAATACGGCCACTCATCTCCAGTAGCAACACAGCTGCTCACCTCATTCATTCATTCTCACCTCATAATTTAATTTATAATTCAAATAAGGCCGCTTCCTTGCAATCGCTGCAAGCATTTCATCAAGTGGCTCAAACTGCCATTCATCGTCTCCATTAGCAACACGGCTGCTCATCATTTTCTCTGTCGCTTTCCCGTTTTTAGGCCAGTTAGAACACCAGTTAGTCCACCCTGCACCAGGTTTGGACAGTATCTCCCAAAAAAAACAAAAAAAAAAACACATTGTCGAGGGCTTGCATCTTCACCAGGGGGCCAGCTTTGCCCCAAACAGCTCTTTGCAATCCCCCTTGTCAAAACGAAATTCTCATATCACCTTACTACAGGCTCCTGGTCAACTCAGTTCTCGACCCCAACCAGTCGACTTCACAACTAAGGCATAAAGTCAGGTGTGTAGTTCAAGGGGATTCCCCCTTTCTCTTAAACACTCGTTCACTACATATTTTTACTACACATACAGAATTTGACCTGCTCCTGAGGGGTTAGCAACTGTCACATACTTCTGTGCACTTCACTCTGTTTTCGAAGCACAAGCCTTCAATACGCAGACAAGGTCGCCTAATCTCCATACTTGCTGGCAGTGCAAGCATTAGTAGACCGAACCCACGTCAATTAACTACAGATCGCAACATTCCTACTTAGTATACCAGACTTCAGCTACCCACCCCAGTCCGCCCTGGGGCGCTCTGGTTCATTAGTCTGTGCCGAGCACAGACGGACACCCGAGCTATCGGTTACCTAGCCATTCACCTCCTGGCTCACCTCGGTTGTCACGCATTCTTTTGAGTTTTCTAAAGTCACACTCAACAGCGCTCGAGCGCAAACCAACTGTCACTATGGCTGTCGTTCCTTGTCCTGTTCTTCTTGTTTTCCTTCCGCCTTTCATCTTATCTACCCAAACGCAACTATTCCCTCCTAACTTTGCAACTTACCTCAAACATACGCACCCCCTTGCTTTTAGCTGACGCCATGTCGCAGGCAGACAGTGAGGACTTTGCCTCAGCCCTGCCATCACCCTTTGCGGGCTCAGCAAGCGGCGGTTTACAGTCTCACAAGAGCTTGGACCGTTAATTAAATAAAAAAAAATAAAAAAACTCATAGCAGAACGGTGTCGCAGGAGTAAATCCTACCCTGCCGCAGCCAGGAAACCAAGCTTTTAGGCTACTGTTTCCACCGCCAGTGGCAGCCCTTCCAGGCACCACTTCAGTCTATCTTCTTTGCGACTACTCAGCTGCACTCCTGGGTGACCACACTGTCAACAGCAGTCGCCAAAGTCCAAGCAGAGTGACAGCCCTGGAGGTACACCCAGCCATGCCCCTACCAGCTCCAGTCACCACCGTCATTCCCGTACCTTCACTTACAGGTACACCCAACATCTACACCACTGTCTTCCCTGCACACCTTGTCCTAGCAGGGCATCTAGGAGGACATCTTGGACGACAATGACGTTAACTTAGCATCGTCTCCTTCATCCTGAAGGCCAGAGACCCCTTACTTAATCGCAAGCTTACTGTCACAGAGTTTGTGCTGGCCTTGGGGACAGTCAGAGACATGCTAGGCAGGGTAACCCCAACAGGAGGGTAGAATTGGACCCGTATCTGCATGCAGCAGGTCACAAGTACGCAGGGTGCCCATGCTTTGACTATCACCGCTCATTTTCAGCCAAGGCAGCAGCCAGACTCAAGGTGATCCTTTATCTTCCACCTTTTAGTGTTTCTCTCCCAGGTACAAGAACCTGACTAAATCCTGAAATTTAGATGTGCCAGCTATAGCGGATCTGCCCATGGGAGACGAATTTCTCACAAATTGGAATGGCATGCCAATGTTCATTCCCTCAGCATCTCTCTCTTCACCTCAGATAGTCATGGACACCACAGCCTCCACAGGTCCTCGCCTCAATTTTGGGTTTATAGGGCCATGGCCATCAGAAATCCTCTTGATTCCTGGGTTCAGTTAGTCCTCCTCTTTGTTCGACCTCTACCCCATTGTCGCAGCAGCTCAAGTCTGGTGCAACAACTGGGAAGGACAAACAGTGACATAGACAACCAAGCCACAGCCAGTAATATAAATAAAGGAGGTCCTAGTCGCTGGCCATCATGGCCTTCCTGCGCAGGCTGGTGCCACTATCCCCACAGCACCAATCTAACGTCCTATGCGTCTACATCCCAGACAAACGCAATAATCTGGCCGACGCACTACCCGTTAACTTTGCTTCATTATTTTTTGCAGGAACCTGGAACCGACCCGACCATGTCTCTTATCCCACACTGGTCGTAGCTAACCTCGGATTCAAACAACACTTTCACGACGCTACCTACCTTATTAATCTTTCATTATCTCACAACACCCTGAAGGCCTAGCGTACAGCCTAGAGGATCTATGACAGGTTACTAGCCTCAAACCCCAGAGCAATACCAGGAGATCTCCATCACATCCTGGCCTTCATATCATGCCGCCACACACAGTTGGCATTGTCACACAATACCTTAGACTCCACTGCTGACATCCAGTATTTCATCCCCTTACGAAATCCTAACAAACCATCTTGTTTGACGCCCATACGGTCAAGACCATGTTGTGTGGTATTCACAGGCAATGACCCCAAATCAGTATCAAACGACTACCCATCACCAGCGCCATATTCCGAGACGTGTCTTTCATCCTGTCACATTCCCCTTTTGGTTAAATTCAGCCAGGTCATTCAAGCAGCCATCTACCTGGCTTTCTACAGCTTCTTACGCCCCAGTGAATTCAGTCACTGTCCCAGTTGTAAAGTGTTACGTAGACGCCACCTCACACGCCATCAGACTTACTTCGTCTTGTACTTCAGGGTGTCCAAAACACAACAGTCCGGTCCAGGGATGACATCAAGCCTTTCCAAACTCTCAAAGCCTGGTGCCCCGTGTCCATTCTAGACCAGTTTTTGGCTCACCTTTCTGATCCCTCGCAGGACAGCCCATTACTACCGTTCCCGATTAGTACCCCAGGCAGCAACCAGTTCATTAGTCACGTCAGGATCCTTTTGAGCAAATTAGGCCTGGACCCTGGCCATTTTCTTGGACATTCTTTCGCATTGGAGCAGCATCAGCAGCCTCACAAAGCGGGGTCCCAGACCACGTGATCAAAAGATGGGCAGGTGGGAATCCACCTGCTTTACTCGATACATCCCCAATCCACAAGTGTAAATGTCATGAGCCTTCAGCAACTTTGCCCTGTAGTGTCTTATTGTACATAAATTAATAATTACCTCCCTAACCAAGTCTTTTTGTGGCCTTCTCTTGGCATATCGCCCAGCAGACCAGGACTCACCGCCCAGCTCACCAGGGCTTACCTTACAGCAGGCCAAGGGCACACTTCAGGTCTATTTTATGTTGTTAGTCTTGTGACGTGTTTATGTGTTCTTTCATATGTCTTAGAGCGGAGGGCTCTGACCATAAATAAGAGGGCCAGTATGGTGGCCTGTAATTATGGGAGGAGCCTGGAGGGTATTTAATCAGATCACCCACAACGGTCTGTGTCGGTTCCAGTGCAAGGTACCCACCCATCCATTTCCCTTCTCAGAGTACTTCTCTTAAAACACGCTTCTCTACAGAAACATCCATTTAGTTTCTTAAGGTATGCGGCCTTCTCTTGGCATATCGCCCAGCAGACCAGGGCTCACCGCCCAGCTCACCAGGGCTTACCTTACAGCAGGCCAAGGGCACACTTCAGGTCTATTTTATGTTGTTAGTCTTGTGATGTGTTTGTGTTCTTTCATATCTCTTATATTCATGTATTTAATCAATTAATGATTTGATCGATTTCTGCAAACGTCATAAACTTATCATCTTCCACTATTAATCAGCAAGCTTCTTACTCATATTTACATTCACTTTGGTCTCCAACCATCTACCTCTTTAAATCTGTCTATTTGATTGATGGGCTGGCCAGCAAATCAGATCTCTCTGTTTCTATTTCCTCTGTATTTAAGACTGCCAGGTTTGCCAGCCAATCATGGTCTGATGAAGAAGCTGTAGCTCCGAAATGCATTACCATTCCTTGCCACTGTGAATAATCACATTTCCTGTTCCTGTGAAGTCCCGACCAGCTGCTTCTTGTTTCCTGCCTCCTGGTTCCCAGCATTTTATGGATCCCTGTAAGATCACACCAGTGCCCCAGGCTACAAAGGGACATTTATGAGACTCCTGGACTGGTGATTTTCACCACATACTGAACTCATCTAATTGATTTAACCTGTGAGTTACTACTTGTTTTTATTAAATATATGATTTATACTGCACTCAGTCTGGCGCCCCTCTGTTCTCATTTCTACACAGAGCTCATCGCTTCACTCTAAGGGAGCTGCCTCCAGGTGCTAATCATACAAGATCTCGGATCATTTATGGACATTATGTTTTAAACAAATGTTTTAATATTATGTGTGCTTATTCACACAAATTTTATGTATACCTATATTCCAGTTGATATATAATTTTATGTTATCATATCTTTTTTTTTTTTTATTGAAAAAAGCCAACTTTATTGAAGTACGAATGCTTGGTACACAAATCGACAGAGGCCAACATGGCCAATACAATAGCACATATATAGACACATTACAGTAACCGCGTAGCATAAAGCAAAATACCCACAAGAGGTAGAGCCATCACATAGTATATATGAATGTATAAAAAGGAGACGAATGAAAGGGGGAGATACAGAGAGGGAGGGGAGAAGAAAAAAAAAAAAAGGAGGGAAAGGGGAAGATGAAGGGCGAGTATATCAAGTACACATTTCACCATCTGCCAACCATCTACCCCAGACCTTTTTGTATTTAGGTGAACACCCCCTGTGCACATAAATCAGCTTCTTATATGGAAGAGTATCATTTGCCTCTTTTTTCCAACACTGGATTGTGGGGGGCAGGGCCTGCATCCACCTTCGAGCCACCGCTTTCCTTGCCAGGAATAGGGTCTCATGCAAAAAGGTGCAAAGAGATTTATCAGCTTCTAAGCTAGGCATCAGACCGAGCAGGCACATTTTGGGGTCTAGGGTAGCAGGCAAACCCATCTGGTCATGCAGGAATCGTATCACTTGCATCCATTATGCTTAAATAGTTGGACAGGTCCATAGAAGGTGATAAAGGGAGCCCGGGGTATGACCACATTGATGGCATCCCAGATTGTTCATGGGCTTGAAACGTGCTATCTTCTGGGGAGTTAGATATGTCCTGTGTATGATATACAGCTGCGTGAGGTGATCTGACAGTCGGGGGGATACATATTTCACATCCCCCAGATTGTCATCCCAATCCTCATCCGAAATAAGCCCAATGTCCACCTCCCATCTGGTCTTAGCGGCATAGGCCAAGGCTGTGACACCAGGGAGATGGATAGCGGAGTACAAGGTGGAGATTAATTTAGCTGGCTCAGTACCCGTAACTGTATCTACTATAGAGACTACCAAGGATGGGTTAGAGCTAATAAATTGGGTTTGTATGGCGTGGCGGAGCTGCAGGTATCTAAAAAGGAGACAGTTAGGGAGGGAAAATTCATCCTTGAGCATTTGAAATGTTTTTATTCCCATAGTAGTCATGACCTGATAAATATATAAGATCCCGTGGCGTATCCACACTGCAGGATCTGGAATGGACAGCAGTTCAGGTAGGTGCATGTTGAACCAGAGAGGCGTGTGGGAGTGGACCCGTGGTATCCCAAGTTTTTTCAGTGCCACCCCCCACACCCACCGGTGATGTGTCAACATGTCTGTGTTATGGCGGGGGGAGCAACCCATCAAGGGGCCCCGAGGACTGCCTGAAGGGGGGTGTGAGCTGGATTGTCAGGATGCCCACAGATTAGTGCCTGATATCGTAGTATTTTGCTTTTGTCAAAATAATAAAAATGGGATAATTGGGAGGCAAGGTAGTACTCCTGAAAGTCTGGAAGAGCAGCTCCTCCCAGCGTCGCCGGGTTTTTCAGGCGCTTCCAGGATAATTTATGTCTGCTGTGCCCCCATATAAATGAGTTAAGAACAGACTCAATCGTTTTGAAAAATGTTTGTGGTATATATAGGGGGCATGCCACACGAGATAGAGTCCCATAACCCCCAGTGGTAGTCTGGCCCAATTCTGTGTCTTAGTCTTGATCAGGGTACATAGGGGTTCAATGTTAAGGAGTGTGTAGTCTGCGAGCGATTTGGTCACCTGCACCCCAAGGTACTCAATCGAGGAGACCATTGGGAGGCTCAGAGGTGGAGATGTGAGCAGAGGGGGGAAATGGTCAATGGGAAGGATCTGAGATTTGGACCAGTTAATACGCAAACCCGAATGGCCACCGACACATTCTATAGAATGAAAGGCAGTGCACAGGGAGGGACCCGAGTCTGCCTGGTAGAGAAGGGTATCATCGGCATACATCCCGATCTTCTCTTCCAGGTTACCAATCTTAAGGCCACGGATATTACCGTCTGCCCGAATCATGATGGCCAACAGCTCCACAGCCAGTGCATACAACATAGGGGAAAAGGGACAGCCCTGTCGGGTCCCCCTCTCAAGGGGAAATTGGTCCGATAACCAACCATTCACAAACAACCTGGCCCTGGGGAATTGGTATAGGAGTTGAACCCAACAAATAAAATTGGGGCCAAATCCAAATCTCGAAAGGCACTCCCATAGATAGTTTCAGTTTCACTCATGTTATCATCATATCTAGCACCGCTGTTCACCCCTGTTCTTCCTAGGAACATATCTTGCGGAAAAGGGGAAATGTTGGGACTTTGAATGAGGTGTGTGTGTGCAAAAAATATATTACATGATCAAAAAAGGTTTATTCATAAAAATGCATTGGACAAGGTGCATGGCAGATATGACTAGCTGATTAGGCATATAATACATATAGGAAAAAATATAATATTGCACAAGCTTAAAATCCAAAGAGCATTGTAATATACAAACATGATTGAGTAAAGACTGCGTTTCATGGATACATTCCACTTCTTCAGAAGCAAATGCAGAATTCATGTCTATAAAAAATAAATGTGTGTGTGTGTGTGTGTGTATATATATATATATATATATATATATATATATATATATAATGTAATTATAATATTCTCCAAGATTACTCTGATGAATTGAATTAAATAAGGATGTAGGGGAAGGAAAAAACCCAAACACCCCAAATGACTTACTTAACAGTTCAAAAAAATGGTCATGTGATGCTAAAGCCATCTGGTAGGCTGGGACAAATCCCCGCCGGGAGCTGGGGGGGGTGCGCGTCAATCTGCAGGCAGCCAAGGCAGAGAACACCACACTCCAGGGGAGCAAGGAAATGTGTAACAGGATGAGCTGCAGGAAGATGTCTGCGGACAGCTCCAATCTATGTGAAATATAACAATGTGATCAACAGAGACAATGTGGTGTGGCCATGCGTGTTTGTTATCTGACCATCAATCATACGTTTTAATGGTTTGACAGCTGACCTTATTTGATGTGGTCTGCATCTGTCTTTGTATAAATAATACATTGTTATGTTGGCATAAACTTTTCCACTCCTCTAAATATTCAATAATATGTGGTTTGTCATTGGCTCTGGACATATAGTCTTCTGGCTTTGTTTGGCTGTATTGGTCCCAGGTCCGGTGTTCTGCCGTATAGTGTCCGGCCATCATGTAGCGTCCGCCCCGTACTGCGCATGCGCAGTACGGAGCAGACGAAGCTTCGGAAAATTTCCGAAGCTGAACGGCGCCTGCGCCGTGAGTGGAGGTGGTAGCCCCAGCATCCAAGCGGACATAGGGTTGTGAGTATTAAAGGGCCCCTCGCGGGCTCGCTTTGCTCGCCACGCTTCGGGCTCGGCCTCGCTGCGCTCGGCTCTTTTTTATTCCTACTCTATGTCCACTTGGATGGTGGGGCTAGAACCTGGACTCATGGCGCAGGCGCCGTTCATCCTCGACAATTTTCGGAATCTGTGTTGCTGTGTACTGCGCATGCGCAGTACACAGCGGACACTATCCGATGGAGGACGTTATTAGACAAGACACCGGGAGCTGCGATGCACACTGGTGCCTCCCCTCTCCTCCTTGCTGGTTCGCTGGGGGAGTTAGTGGGCTGGCTCACTGTGCATCGGCGCCACGCCGTGTGCCGCTGCATATGATGTCACTCCTTGGTGGCTCAGCGACGTTTTCTCCAGCTCAGCATGTACTAGGTCTTCCCGCCGACGCTGGCAGCATTGTGTCCGCTGTTAGGCGGGAGAACCCTATTCAAACACACTCGGTGTGACGCTGGGGGCGTCTTGTACGGTATTGCTATTGCTTGGATATATACTAGTGCATATATACTATTGCAGTCCTGGGGGAGGTTTCAATCTCTCCTTACACTTGACACTCCTTGGATCACACATGGCAAGTCTTGATATCCATACTCAGATCACCAGGTACACCCTCTTCCACTCTCCTTCTCCTTTTTTTTCTTTTCCCTCTTTTTTTTTATGTTGCTTTGTCAGTCATTGAATCTCTGGACAGGATTGGTCTGTTGTGGTTCTAGGACGCTGCACCTCATCACTTTATCACTTTTGGTTTGTTTTTGTTTTTTATGGTTGTCCTTATCACACTTTCTTGCGCTTTCTTCTTTTTTTTTCTTGTTTTTATTTTCATTTTTGGTTAGTCCTGAAATCATGGACAGCATTGGTCTGTTGTGATTCCAGGATGTCTTACCATGTTTTTTTTATTTTTTAATGGGCTTTTTGCCCCTTGTTAGCCACACCACATTGTCTCTGTTGACAGGGCCGGATTAACATAGGGGCTATTGGAGCTGCAGCTCCAGGCCCCTTTCTCAAGATAGGCCCATATGCCCAAAAAAATAAATAAATAAAAATAAATAAATAAAAAAAGATTGACTTCGAGGATTGTAGCTCGGCGATCAGGAGTCACAGAGACCCCATATTTGGGGAGTAGGTAGCTAAATACACACTCCAACACTGGTTAAAATATGGGGCTGCTATCATCTATGGTTCCGGAGATACGGGGCTCATTGCGCTGCCTGTCAGAAGCTACATACAGAGCGGCAGTATAAATACAAGCTGGAACACTCTGCAGCAGACTGAGAGGATGAACTCACAGAGCTTATAATAATTATTTGTATATTACTTATGATAATTAACCCCTTGCCACCCGGGCCATTCTGAGACTTCTCTCCTACATGTAAAAATCATCATTTTTTTATGCTAGAAAATTACTCAGAACCCCCAAGCATTATATATTGTTTTAGCAGACACCCTATGGAATAAAATGGTGGTCTTTGCAACTTTTTATGTTACACGATATTTGCGCAGCAATTTTTCAAACTTTTTTTTGGAAAGAAACTGTTTCATTCATAAAAAAAACACTAAAGTTAGCATGATTTTTTGTTGTGTACTAAGCAATGCTTTACATTTTTTTACAGGTTACATGTTTAGAGTTACAGAGGAGGTCTAGAGCTAGAATTATTGCTCTCGCTCTAACGATCATAGCATATGTAACCTGTGTGTATCTGGCTCTGATACTAACCAGTGCCTACCCAGGGACTGACTAGTATCTCTCCCCAGCCTGTCCCCACACACCCACACACCCTCTCACCTGCTGACATGTGAATGGGGCAATCACTTCCGCAGTGTTATTGTGTTCTGCCAGTGAATACAATGATTAGTGTTGCTAACTATAGCTGGCAGCACTGATTGTTTTGGGGAAAACCTGAAAGGCTGGTTGTACTCAAGTCGGTTAATAGGTTGACTTGTATAAAACCAGCTAGCCCATACATAGATCGACTATGGCTGGTCTCTGCTTAATTGGTGTAATTTCAATCCATGTATGGACCACTTAACCACTACACAGCCCCTAAACATCCTTCCACAAACCTTTACATTTTTCCTTCCCAGATTATTTCATCATCCTCTCCTATACAAGTGCCCACTGTCATACTCTCCACACTTCTCTCCTATATATAGTGCCCACTGTCATACCCTTCACACTCCTCTCCTATACATAGTGCCCACTGTCATACCTCCAACACTTCTCTCCTATACATAACGCCCGCTGTCATACCCTCCACACTCCTCTCCTGTACATACTACTCACTGTCATACCCTCCACACTCCTTTCCTATACATAGTGCCCACTGTCATACCTCCAACACTTCTCTCCTATATATAGTGCCCACTGTCATACCCTCCACACTCCTCTCCTGTACATACTACTCACTGTCATACCCTCCAAACTCCTCTCCTATACATAGTGCCCACTGTCATACCTCCAACACTCCTCTCCTGTACAATTCTACTCACTGTCATACCCTCCACACTCCTCTCCTATACATAGTGCCCAATGTCATACCCTCTACACTCCTCTGCTGTGCATACTGCCCACTGTCATACCCCTCACACTCCTCTCCTGTACATAGTGCCTTCTGCCATACCCTCCACACTCCTCTCCTGTACATAGTGCCCACTGTTAGACCCTCCACATTCCTCTCCCTCACCTGCACATACTTCCCACTTTTATACCATCCATACTCCTCCCCTATGCCTCTTATCCACAAAAACTGTTCTTTAAAATTATGCTGAATATCCTCAATGTTACCAGCTCTAGAATGGGCACACTTTTGTCAGTTCAACTAAAGGAAATATCACAGTCCTCATATTTGTTCTGCCCCATTATTAGTACTTACCGTATATACTCGAGTATAAGCCGAGATTTTCAGCCTCTTTTTTGAGGCTGAAAGTGCCCCCCTCGGCTTATACTCGAGTCATCGCTGTCTGCCTGCTCGATCAGCGTGTCGAGCAGACAGACAGCGGCCATTCTATAATTCAAAAGCCGCGCCTCCGGCTCCGCCTTCGCCTGTGATAGGCGGAACACTGAATTTCCCAGCAGCCTGTGTTCCGCCTATCACGGACATCGTCTCATCCTCGTACTACGGACGAGGATGAGACGATGTCCGTGATAGGCGGAACACAGGCTGCTGGGAAATTCAGTGTTCCGCCTATCACAGGCGAAGGCGGAGGCGCGGCTTTTGAATTTTACAATGGCCGCCGAGGCGCCGACGAAGAGCGGCGATCCTGGCAAGGCACGGGACGGAGGCAAGGCAAGGCACGGCACGGGACGGGACGGAGGCAAGGCACGACACGGGACGGAGGCAAGGCACGGCACGGGACGGAGGCAAGGAGGCAAGGCACGGGACGGAGGCTCGGGACACAGGTAGGCTGGACACACACACACACACACACACACACACACACACACACACACACATGGACACACACACACACAGGGATGGATGGATGGAGACACACACACAGGGATGGATGGATACACACACACACAGGGATGGATGGATGGATGGAGACACACACACACAGGGATGGATGGATGGATGGAGACACACACACACAGGGATGGATGGATGGATGGAGACACACACACACAGGGATGGATGGATGGATGGACACACACACACACAGGGATGGATGGATGGATGGACACACACACACACAGGGATGGATGGATGGATGGACACACACACACACAGGGATGGATGGACGGACACACAGGGATGGACGGACACACAGGGATGGACGGACACACAGGGATGGACGGACACACACACAGGGATGGACAGGCATGTCTCACCCTCGGCTTATACACGAGTCAATAAGTTTGCCAGTTTTTTTGGGGGTAAATTGGGGGCCTCGGCTTATATTCGGGTCGGCCTATACTCGAGTATATACGGTATTTAATTTTGTAATTACTATTGTGATATATAGAGGAACACGGGGGATGTCAGCTACTCTAAATATAGCACCTGTAGAAAAAAGTGTCCCTGAAATTATTTTTCAAATGTTGACAACTATGCACTTAGGCACTGTCCAAGGGCCACAGGGTAAGTAGGGGCCCCATGAGAGGCTCCTGTGATATTAAAGCAGTAGTAAACTTTTCTAAAATTACTACTTTTTAGAGGCCCTGGGGTAGGTTATGCCATGATGTACAAGTATGCCCAGCATATTAGCACATTAGGGCACACTTAAATTGTCAGATTGAGCCCTCCAGTGCTGTGCTGTGATCAATCCGGCGGCACTTCCATCTTTACCCGGTCTTCCTTTTGGGTTCTGTGCCTTCGGTCACTTGCCTTGGCCAGGCTGTGTTGATGTCACTCCCACACATGCTCATGTGCATCCTCTTTCTCTCATCCCCCCTTTCTCTCTCATCCTCCCTTACCCCTCACACCTCTTTCATCCCCTTTCTCTCTCTCTGTCTTTCTCTCGCTCTCTCATCCTCCCTCTCTCTCTTTAATTGAATTTGTTATAACAAAAAATAGTTAGCATTTTTATTTATTTATTGTTTATTAAAGGCCCCACCAAAATCCTCAGCACCAGGCCCATGATGTTCTTAATCTGGCACTGTCTGTTGATCACATTGTTATATTTCATATATTGCAGCTGTCTACAGACATCTTCCTGCAGCTCACCCCGTTACACATTTCCTTGCTCCCCTGGAGTGTAGTGTTCTCAGCCTTGGCTGCCTGCAGACTGACTCCCTCCCATCCTTTATATGGAATGGTTCCATCCCTATATTGACTACAAAGTGCTATAAATGATATGCAATAGACAATCAAAAAAAAATGTCTGTTTTGTTTTTCCCAAGATAAATCTTGGTATTATATTAAATACTTTCAGTCCTGGTCCTCAACTTTGTAGCTGCCATTCTGTTACCCGTGTCCTATGTTGGAGAGTTAATATCTCATAGTTTTGAGGCTTCTGTTGGTCAAGAAAGGAACGGTGGAGAAGTGGGCTGCCTCAGTGATGCCTTTTAAATATTTCCCTCTTTCGTCTTTCAGGCCAGCACACTTGAGACCTCGGCTCCTCCCTTCTCAGGAAACACCGCCTCTAACAGATCTTTAAAACCATTCCTTCCCTCCAGCCCTTCAGTTTTGGTGTTTCCTCTGGCGAGGATACATCGCTAGGAACCTAGGTTTAATTCAGCTGGGGAGGCTGAGTCCAGTGTTATCCTGAAAGCGATTTGATCGTTCGGGCTGAAGGGATGTCCGGAGAGATTGAGATCTCTCATACACTGCAGCAGGGCTGGGGAGTCCATTACCTGCAGTATCTGGTGCGTCCCATCCTTCCTTGGGGCAAACGGAAGCCTGGGACATTAGTTTTGGCACTGCCTGGGGAAGGTGTTAGAATCAAGGGGGTAGGTCAGCATAGCACCACAGCGCTCCCTTTAGAGGGATGTGAGTCTGGTCTTGTTCTATCCTTATCCACAGTTTGGACGACTCGTTTCGCCTCCAATCCAGTATACGTCCCAGGTAGGAGGCCAGGTAGTATTGGCGTATGTCGGGTAATGCCAGTCGTCCACAATGTTTGGGTAGCGTCAGTTGTGAACGACGTAATCTGGGTTTTTTATGTGCCCATATAAATCTAGTAAAGAGGGCCTGTGTTTGCTTGAAAAAGGAGGGCGGTATCTGAACGGGCAGAGCTTGGAAGAGATAGATAAACTTGGGGAGAATGCTCATTTTTATTAGGTTACATCTACCAAACCTGGAGTGGAAGCCTAAGTGCCACTTCTCTAGTAATGTACGAGTTTTGGTCAGAAGGGGTGGGAAATTAAGATCAAATGTGCGGCTCACATCTGGTGGAAGGCGTGTACCCAGGTATGGTAAAGCTGTGTCAGTCCATTAAAACTAAAATTGTTTTGTAGGTCCTGTTGCGTCTGGGGTGGGGTTGCTACACACATAGCCGTTGACTTAGAGAAATGTATTTTAAGGTGGGACAACGCTCCATAGAGTTTAAATTCCCGGAGTAAGTTCGGTAGGGATATTCTAGGGTTCATCAAAAAGAAAAGGAGGCCATCAGCTTACGCCGAGATTTTGTAACAGGAGTCCCCCAACCTAAGGCCTGTAATGTCCGGGTTTAACCTGATGGTGTTTAGGAATGGCTCCAATGAGATGGCGAATAGGAGGGGGAAAGCGGGCATCCCTGTCTCGTTCCGTTCCTGATAGAGAATGCACTCGAGAGAACCCCGTTCGCCTTCACCTGAGCTGAGGGCTCAGAATACAAGCTGCCCACCCATCGCAGCATCCTATCTCCCAGACCCAAGTGACGGAGGACAGAGAACATATACTCCCGGCTCACCCTATCAAATGCCTTTTCCGCATCGGTACTCACAAAAACGCAGGGAGTCTCAGTGGCGTGTGCTACTCTAAGGAGGTTGAGCACCTTGATGATATTGTCTCTAGCCTCTCTATAGGGCAAGAACCCCACCTGGTCAAGGTGGATTATATCCTGGACATGCGGTGTCAGTCTCCTGGCTAAAATCTTCGAAAAAATCTTCAGATCGGAATTTAACAGGGATATGGGCCTATAACTGCCACATTGATTCGGGTCCTTCCCCTCCTTCTGGATCATGGCAATATGGGCTCTAAGGGTGTCTCTGTGGAAGCTAGTCCCCGAGCCCAGAGCGTTAAAGAGCGTAACCAAACGTGGGCACAAAATAGGGAGCAGGGATTTATAGTACTGGGCAGTGAAACCATCCGGGCCCGGCGCCTTACCAATCTTCAAGGAGGCAACCGTCTCCTGGAGTTCTTCCAGGGTGATTGGTTCTTCTAGGATGTCCCTCGTCACTGCCGAGAATGATGGCATTTGCAAGTCTGTGATGTATTTGTCTATGGCTAACTGATTGGACGTAGAGCACGGCAAGTTGTATAAGTTAGAATAGAACTCACCAAATGCGCCCGAGATTTGTGTCGGTGTTGTGGCGTTTGTTCCATCCGGTCGGGTTATCCGTTGTCCCCGCTGAGCCGGCGGCGGACAGGGCGGTCTCCGCACACTGTGCAGGGACCGCCCTGTCAGCTCTCCACTCTCCTCTATGGGGGATCGGATGAACACGGACCGTCTGCCCGTGTTCATCCGATACGCTCTGCAGAAAAATAGGATTTTCCTCCGTCTGCAGAATCGGACAGTAGCGGAGGCGGACGATATCGGGTGTCTGCGGATGTTCATCCGCAGACACCCGCTATCCCATAGGGATGAATGTATGCCCGTATTTCATCCGCAAATGGATGGATGAAATACGGACATATCGTCCGCATGTGTGAAAGGGGCCTAAGGGTGTATGTAAGGGAAATCGGGGCGTGGTACGACCAGGTTATCTGGCCAATAGAGGTGCTCTTTGCCAGGTGAAGTTGGTCATGGGGTAGTAGAAAGAAATCTATCCTTGAGTACAGCTTGTGTGGGGCAGAGTAAAAGATGTAGTCCCTTTCACCTATGTGTTGCAGTCGCCAGACGTCATGTAGTTGAGTTCTGTGGAGCAGTTGTTCAACCCATTTACCGCAGGCGGGATGGATGAGGTGCCCCTCAAGGTGTCCGAGGAGGGGAGCAGTGGGACATTGAAATCGCCTCCTAATATGAGTTGATCCTCCCTGAACGCTGTCAACTTGTTCAGCATCTGACTGAGAAATCTATCTTGGTGTTCGTTGGGAGAGTAGATCGTAGCCAGCGTAAGGTGTACTCCACAAACCTGTCCTTTTAGGAACAGGTAGCGCCCATCAGGGTCCACCATACTGTCTGTTAGTCGCCAGGGCAGCTTACCCGAGATCAGTATGGAGACTCCCCTTGACTTGGACCTGCAGTTAGTAGAGTGATATGCTCGTGGGAAGGTCTTACTTTACAGAAATGGGAGTTTGCCCTCTCTAAAGTGTGTCTCTTGAATAAAGGCCACGTCAGAGTGCGACTTTTTAAGATCATGTAGTAGCATTCGTCTCTTCTCAGGCGTGTTGAACCACTTCCCGACCAGCGCACGACGATGTACGTCGACAGAATGGCACGGGCAGGCATATTGGCGTACAGGTACGTCCAATATTCAATGCCGCCCTGCGGCGCGCTCCCGCGCTGGTCGGGACCCCCGTGAGTCCGGTCGCGGGACCCGCAGACTCGATCGCCGCGGGCATCCCCGCGATCGTCTCACGGAGCGGCCGAATGGAGGAAATGCTGTGTAAACAACATTTCTCCATTCTGCCTAGCAACTAGTGACGCTGATCTCTGCTCCATGTGATTGGAGCAGAGATCAGTGTTCACTAAATGAAAGCCCAACCCCCCCACAGTTAGTAACACACCCCTAGGAACACTTAACCCCTACACTGCCACCCACTGGTTAACCCTTTCACTGCCAGTGTCATTTACACAGGAATCACTGCATTTATATAGCAGTGATTACTGTATAAATGACAATGGTCCCAAAAATGTGTCAAAAATGTCCAATGGGTCCCCCACAATGTCGCAGTCACAATAAAAATCGCTGATCGCCGCCATTACTAGTAAAAAAAAATAATAATAAAAAATTATTAATAAAAATGCTATAAAACTATCCCTATTTTGTAAACGCTATAACTTTTGCCCAAACCAATCAATAATCGCTTATTGTGATTTTTTTTTACCAAAAATATGTAGAAGAATACGTATCGGCCTAAACTGAGGGAAAAAAAAGTTTTTTTATATATTTTTGGGGGATATTTATTATAACAAAAAGTAAAAAATAATGCGTTTTTTTTAAAATTGTCGCTCTATTTTTGTTTATAGCGCAAAAAATAAAAACTGCAGGGGTGATCAAATACCACCAAAAGAAAGCTCTATTTGTGGGAAAAAAAGGACGTCATTTTTGTTTGGGAGCCACGTCGCACGACCGCGCAATTGTCAGTTAAAGCGACGCAGTGCCGAATCGCAAAAAGTGGTCTGGTCTTTGACCAGCAAAATGGTCTGGTCTGCAAGTGGTTAAACTTCTAGCATTAAGGGAGGTCACTCTGATAGAGTCTACCACCATGTCTCAGAGAGGAGGAGGAAGTATAGAAGTAGTCTAGTACAGAAGGAGGAAAGAGACTAGTTCCAGAGGTACAGGGGGTAAGGGAGCTGGGGGAAGGGTGAGGAAGGGGATCAATGGAAAGGAGAGGCCCGAGGCGCCACCAGCAGGCTAGAGGAGCCCCCGACCCTCCAACTCCACGTGGGGGTAACTAAGTATTCAAGTCTTTTTTAACACTTGATGCGTATGTCACCCAAACTGGGTGCACACTGGTCTAAGTGGAGAGTGGATGAACCAAACCCTAGGACCGGAGCCTGGGCCAACAGTCCACACCGGTATCTTCTAAGTGTAGGTAAACAGAATATAAAATATACCAGAAATAACAAAAATAATAGAAGCTGGCAAAAAATTGTCAAAAATTTTAAATGTAAACATTTAAACAGAAACCACATCACATATGCATAGCTAAGACCTATCAGAGCAGACATTCTAACCCCGCTTAGCGAGGCTACCTGTCGTTATACTAATCTCCTAGCATCAACCCATCTATACCTGTGAGGAGACCCTCCGATACCACCAGTAGCGGCCAGAGCTCCACCCAAAGGTGATAGTGCCCCCCGCCCTCCTCCCCCTGAAAGTGTCACCCCACTCCCCCCCAAAAGCAGTGGGTACAGGAATGGACCGATCCACGCCGAGCCCCAGGACACCCCTAGGGTAACACGGAGATCCGGGGGGGCAGCCCGATCCTCCCCCGGGGCAAAGAACAGAGTCCCACAAGTCTATCGCCACAATGTCTGTCCAGAGTACGGCCACAGGGCTGAGCCCACACCCCAATATCCCCCCTCTCAGGGTGCTGCCCAACCAGGTCAAGTCTCCCCCAATCCCCCCATGGGTTGGGGGATAGGGCCGGGATCAACAGAGCAATGAGAGTGGCAGTCTTCCACATTGGGAGTCCCGTGAAGGATGTATCCCCCGCCCAGCACCCACGGGAACCCGAGAGGCCGCCAACCCCGAAGTATGAGAGGCTGGGAATCTTTGGGCATGCCACATTACAGCTCGGTTCCGCACCACCAGAGGAGGATTCAGGTAGAGGCAATCATGCAGGGGCTTCAGCCCTCACCCTAACAAGGGAGAGTGATAGCCTCCGTCCGTGTGAAGGGTTCCATTGGTAGCTGTACAACAGTTCCACGGGTCAAAGTCAGTGCGAGCGATGTCTGCAGCCCAAGTCAGTGTGGGTATAGACCTCTCGATCTGGCCTCAACTCTGTGTACAGGGGGGATAGAGTGGTGGTCTGCGGCAGTTCGGTCAGCTGGGGGGGGAAGCAACAATGTCGGGGTCACATCAATAGACACAAGAGCTGTAGGTACAGGGGTGAGCTAGGGAAGCCGTGCTTACTCACGTCTCCCGAGCATCTTCGCCAGACAGGGTCCGCGAACGGCGTCTGGAGCGTGGTGTTCTCTGCGGTTGTGGGAGAAAAGACTCGCTGCGGAGTTGAGTCTAGAACGTCACTCTCTGAGATGGAACCAAGTTGGATTTCTCCAAATTTAGGAGCCATCCCAAGTGTTCCAATATATCTCTTGCTACCTGCAAATCCTGAACCAGCTGCTCCGGCAAAGACGCAAACAGGAGCAGGTTGTCCAGGTATGCTACCACTGAGATTCTCCTGAGTCGCAGAAAAGCCAGAGACTCCACCATAACTTTGGTGAATATCCGGGGAGAAGAGGATAGCTCAAAGGGGAGGGCTCGAAATTGAAGATGCACTACTTCTCTCCACTCGACCCTGCAGCCTAGGTAAGTATCCGAGCCAGTCAGGAACAGTGATCGAGGTTGCTCCAAGGAAGTTGAAGAGGGCCGGCAGTGTCCCCCGAGATTTTAGCGGGAACGGCTTCTAATCTTTAATAAAGGTGACCGACAGGGGAAACCCTCATCGGTAGGTCGCTCCCCTGCCCCTCGCCAGCTCTAAGAGGGGTCTCAGCAGGGCCCGCCGATACAGTGTGGGTCTGGAGATATCAGGCAAGATCTTCACATGCGCCCCATCAAAAACGATCTCTCCCGCTTCCCAGGCTTTGTGTGATATGGCTTCTTTATGTATGTAGTGGTGTAGACAGATTACGTCCCACGGTCTGGCAGGGTCCGGTGAACGTGGACCAAGGGCCCTGTGGACCCGGTCAATCTCGAGACGCTCCGGGAGCTGGGCGCCTGACACTTTTCGGAAGATATCTGTGACCGTGGCTAGCAGGTCTGCCAGGCCCGTAGCCTCCGGCAAGCCTCTCAACCTGAGATTGTTCCGCCTCCATGCGGAGTTGGAGTTCAGTAGCTGTATCTGCCTGAAGCTTTTGCTGGGACTCTAGTGCAGTGACCCTCTGCTCCAGAACTGACAGGGACGATTCCCCCCGAAGTGAGCCTGGTATCTAGAGCCACAACATCCTGCCTCACTGCTTGTAATTCCTGCCTCCACCCTCCCCACCAGCGCTTCAATGTCTGCCTTGGTTGGGAGGGACTTCAGAATTGCCTTGAGTTCAGCATCCACTCTGTAAGTAGGAGGAAGGCGCGGGGGACTCCCCGGCTCAGTGTCAGAAGGCAGAGGTGAGCTAGGATAGAGCGACGGACTACAGGAGTCCCCCAGGGATGCCGACGCCGACATCTCAGCGTGGGTCTCCATGCTCTCCCCACGTGGCGCCGCCATCTTGGGTCTCCGGGAGCCGGATCGCGGGGTTCCGAAGAGCCGCTGTAAATCACCTACCGCCGTGGTATGTGTAGGCGGGCTAGCTCTCTGTGTGTTCCTCCTGCTGCCCCGCTTCTTGGATGCGTGCATTCTGTGTATGACAGCTGGGAATGCCGGTGTTAGCTGTGGGCGGCCGGGAGCTCCGTAAAGTCGTGTCCTTACTCGGCCATGTCCAGACCACGCCCCCGTTATGCAGGAATTTTATTGAGGGCTTAGTTAGGGATCATGCTGAGGAACAAAGTTTTAGTCTAGCGGCTTCTGTTAAAGAGCTCTCCAGCACTTTCAGTCTTTTAAGGCTTTGTTTGTTTGAGAATTTTCAGCCTATACAACCCCCAGCTAGTCCTCTGCCAACACAGCAAGATGTCACACCTGGCCCCTTGGCAGGTCCCCCTACTAATGAAGGGTTACCTGGGGGTAGCAGAACGACACTAGAGGATGATCATGACAGTGAATCCTCAGACTCTTCTGAGTCAGAGGGAGAGAAGGTGGATGGTGAGCCCTCCAGATCCTCCCAATACAAGCTCTCCTTGGAGGAAGTGGAAGCGCTCCTGGGAGTTATTCACACTACACTAGGTATCCAAAAGGAGTAAAAATCCTGGTCTCTCCATGACCAGATGTATGAAGGTCTCGGAGAACCAAAGAAAAGGGTCTTCCCAGTCCATGCGATTCTGGTAGACAGCATTAGGAAGGAATGGCAAGACCCAGAGAGGTTCCCTTTTTCAGAGGATGAATCAGCTGTGTGGAACAAATCTCCTAGACTGGATGCAGCCTTCTCTCAGGTATCCAGAAGGACAGATTTGGCTTTTGAAGATATGGGTATGCTAGCAGACCCTATTGACAAGAGGATGGACGCTCTCCTCAAGAAATCTTGGGATTCTTCTTTAAGCAATCAGCCTGCCATGGCTGTCACAGTGATGGCACGTAAAATGGAGCATTGGTTGACCCATATAAAAGCTCATATTGAGGTGGGGACCGCAAAAGGAACAATTCTTTCTTCCTTCCCAATGCTTTTAAAAGGAGTCGGTCCGCATGTCTGCTAGATCCTCTGCCTTGGCTAATTCAGCAGGAAGGACGCTTTGGTTAAAAACATGGCAAGGGGACAATGCTTCAAAAATCAAGCTTTGTGGTATTCCCTTCACAGGGGATTTACTGTTCAGTCCAGACCTGGAGGCTGTCCTTGATCGGACAGATAAAAGATAAAAAGAAGGCTTTTCCCTTAAAGAAAAAAGTGGGGGAAAAATCTAAAAAGACTCGCCCACAAAGGAAGTTTAACTTTCCGAGGACAGTCTCAGAAAAAAGTCTGGACCAGCAAGGGCAGAGGGCGTGAGGGAGTGATTTTTCGCCCTCCTGAGCAGTCCCAATGACAGGTTAACCCCGGTAGGAGGAAGACTGGGGGCTTTCCTCCCACAGTGGGAGTCGGTTACCTCCAATTCTTTTATACTAGGCATTATAAGGAGGGGGTACAGACTGCAGATCTCAAGTCCCCCCCACCCCCCCCCCCCCCTACACACACAGGTTGTTAATCACAGATCTACTGAGGTGTGCAGAGAAGGCGGCAGCCCTTCTGACTTTTCTGGAGGATTTAGGAACAGCAGGATGTAGTGTCACGGGTTCCTCCTGGGGAGATAGGCAGAGGTTTCTATTCCCACGTTTTTGTGGTCAGAAAGCCTTCAAGGAAGTTCAGGCTTATCCTGAACCTGAGACCTCTGAATCTGTCAATCTGTTTCAAAAGGTTCCGGATGGATTCTATTTTTTCCGTGAAAACACTGCTGCCTCCAGATTGCTTCATGGCATCCATAGATCTATCCGCACATTCCAATTGCTGAGGACAGCCAGAGATTTCTCAGGTTGGCAGTGAGGTCAGGGTCAGAAGTAGTGCATCTTCAATTTCGAGCTCTCCCCTTTGAGCTATCCTCTTCTCCCCGGATATTCACTAAAGTTATGGTGGAGGCTCTGGCTTTTCTGCGACTCAGGAGAATCTCAGTGGTAGCATACCTGGACAACCTGCTCCTGTTTGCGTCTTCGCCGGAGCAGCTGGTTCAGGATTTGCAGGTAGCAAGAGATATATTGGAACAATTGGGATGGCTCCTAAATTTGGAGAAATCCAACTTGGTTCCATCTCAGAGAGTGACGTTCTAGACTCAACTCCGCAGCGAGTCTTTCTCCCAGAAGAGAAAATTGTCTTACAAGGCAATCAGCAAATCTCTATAAGAAAGGCCATGTCAGCCTTGGGACTGCTGACGTTCCAGCGGTAAGGTGGGCAGGAGCACACTATCGTCCCTTGCAGCTTTTCATTCTGGAGGTTTGGGATTGTACTCAGATCTCTGGACTCTAAAGCAGCAAATCTATCTCAGGGTCTAGAATGGGTACTTCCAGTGTCCAAGGTCGTCACAACAGACACAAGAGGCACGGGTTGGGGAGCACACCTTGAGAAAGGTCTGGCCCCAAGGATCCTGGAGTTTCGAGGATGCCCTCGAATTGGAGAGAGCTGAGTCCATCTCCCTGGCTCTAAGGTTTTTCCAACAGGAACTCCAGGGACATCATGTTCAGGTCCGTTCGGACAATTCTTCAGCAGTTGCTTACATCAATCAACAGGGGGGCACAAGAAGCAGCTCTCTTTGCTCTCAAAAGGAAGCAATATTCAGCTGGGCAGAGGTCACAGTGCGCTCTCTATCAGCTGTATACCTGAAAGGAGAGCTAAATCAGAGAGCAGACTTCCTCAGCAGGAGAAAGCTGAGGGAGAGTGACTGGGTCCTGAATCTGGGAATCTACAAGATGATTGTCCAGAGGTGGGGAGCCAGTGTGTGGATGTTTTTGCGTCAAGAGAAAACGCAAAAAATCCTCTATTCTTCTCTCTGAATCGGGGGGATGGAGCAATAGGAGTGGATGCTCTTTCTCAGAGATGGCCTTTTGCCAAGTGCTATGCCTTTTACCCCTCCCGTGTTGTTGCCAGCAGTTCTGAGGAAATTCCAGTTAGAGGATACAACCCCAATCTTGATAGCTCCACACTGGCCCAGGAGGCCTTGGTTTTCTGTTCTAAAGAAGCTGGCGGGGGAACCGCCTTGGATACTTCCGGTCAGGGAAGATCTACTCTTTCAAGGCCCAATCTGCTGCCCTCAGGTGGAGAGGTGGAGTCTGGCAGCCTGGCTACTGAAGAGGAGATGCTGAAAAACAAGGGGTTCCCCCGAGAGGTTAATAGCGACTTCTAAGTTCTCGAAAGGAAGAGACACGCAGGATTTATTTGAAAGTATGGAAAAATTCAATTCCTGGTGTGCGGAGAGCTCCTTTAACGTTCATAGTCCAGTAGCAGTGCTGGAGTTCCTACAGAGGGGGGGCAGATACGGGACTGGCTCTCAGTACTCTTAAAGGGCAGGTTTCTGCTTTAAGTGTTTTTCTTGAACAGCAACTGACAGCGAATCCTTGGGTTTCCAGGTTCTTTAAAGGTTTAAAGAGGAGCTGCACCTTGCACCCACAAATATTGCAGCTGCTGACTTTTAATAAATTCACACTTACCTGTCCCAGGGTCCAGCGATGTCGGTGGCAGATGACGAGCTCTCCGCTGTCCCCGCCGCCATCCTCTGTCAGGGAATCGGGAAGTGAAGCATTGCGGCTTCACTGCCCGGTTCCCTACTGCGCAATGCGCGAGTCGCGCTGCGCGTCTCCACTGGTCCCCGCTGTGTCTTGGGAACTGTGTTTCCCAGAACACAACGGGGGGGGGGGGGCATCTGCAGCTAGCTGCGGTTAGCTTGTCATAGAAGTGGGTGCAGATACCTGTATTATCCAGGTATCTGCACCCCCCTCCCCCCTGAAAGGTGCCAGTTGTGGGGGAGGGATCAGATGAGCGGAACTTCCACTTCAGGGTGGAGGTCCGCTTTAAGTAGACAGAGACCAGTCAGTTTCCATCCCTTTCCAGTTTGTTGCAGGCTCTTACAGAGAATCCTTTTGAGCCTATCAGTTCTTGTACGGTGAAATTTTTAACCCTCAAGATTTTTTTTTTGGTAGCTATCACTACCGCGAGAAGGGTTAGTGAGCTAGAAGCCCTCTCAAGGAGGGCTTTTCTTCAGGTTTTTCCGGATCTGATTATTTTTAAAACTGATCCGGCCTTTTTGCCAAAGATAGCTTCAAAATTCCATAGAAGTCAGGAAATTTGTTTGCCCACTTTTTGTTCGAATCCTGTGAGGGAACAGGAACATGTCTTCGATAAGTTAGATGTCAGGAGGTGTGTTAAAATACCTGGAGATTACGGAACAATTCAGGAAGTCCGATTCATTTGTTTCTTTTTCAGTGGCTAGGAAGGGGTCCAAAGCCTCTAGAAATACGATAGCCAGGTGGATAAGGTTGGCAATCAGTCAGGCATACATAGAAAATGGGTGGAGGTCCCGGAAGGTATTAGGGCCCATTCCACTAGGGCTATGGCAACGTCGCAAGCAGAGTGGGCTGGTGCTACACCCGAGCAGATCTGCAGAGCAGCAAAGTGGTCAAGTTTTAAGACTTTCTTTAAGCACTACAGACTGGACTTATTTTCTGCCCAGGACCAGGCCTTTGGGTGTAAAGTCCTGCAAGCAGTAGTCCCACCCTAGGGTAAGTGCTCACTTATCCTCAAGTGTGCTGTCCTGAAAGAGGGAAAATCAAAGTTACTTACCGGTAATGTTTTTTCCAGGAGTCTTTCAGGACAGCACCGGTACCCACCCAATATAAGATCTTACCATTAGGACATGAGTGCATCAGGTGTAATTTTTTTTTATGATATATCTTTATGTCTCCCTAGTCTGGCCGGAGGTGCTCGTGCAAAAGCTGAAGGGCTGGAGGGAAGGAGTGGTTTTAAATATCAGGTGGAGGTGGTGTTTCCTGAGAAGGGAGGAGCCGAGGTCTCAAGTGTGCTGTCCTGAAAGACTCCTGGAAAAAACTTTACCTTCAAGTAACTTCTTTTTTTTCCCCCCCGGGGCACAGGGCTGTCACCTTTCACATCCCATCGGCAGCATCATTTATCATATGGTGGGAGATTATCTAAACGCAAAAACGAATATGGAGAGCTTTGCCGTTGACCATACACTGGGTTACTGGGTCATGAGAATGGACCACTGCCCAGAACTTGCCCAGTATGCAATAATGCTGCTGGGCTGTCCTGCATCCAGCGTGCTTTCAGAACGGGCATTTAGTGCTGCCGAAGGTTTTGCGACAGATTGACAGAGCGGGGTTGGGGGTTCGGGGCGTCTCATGTCAGAGGAAAATTTGGTCATCTGCTCGGGCTCTGTTCACTCATCTAATCAGGCACCAGTAGCGCCTCAGCATGACATATAGAAGGAATAGAAACAAAAACAACATGAGTATATATACCCCTACTTTCTTCAACCATGATTTGCTGAAAAATAAAATCCCAAAGATTCCCAGACCCTTAAAGGGCCTTCAACCTTCACTAGCTATAGCTTTGGCTTTGCCTTGCAGGGATCTAAACCATATCCATATGGGCTTGAACTTTGTCACTAGTATCCCGATCCAGTTACAACAAGCTTTACCTATCAATTTACAGAACCCCCCCCTTGGATGCCAACAGATAATCATGGGCCATCTTTTTTTTTTTTGTTCATATTTTATTTAGTGGTATGCGACATACAATGCATAGGTAACTTCACACATAATGAAATAAGCAATTACAAACATGTGATCACATAGCACAGGTATCTGGGCCAACGGTAAAAATTCAGAGGAAAATAACATATGTGCACCTTTGTGAACACGGCAAGAACCCTAGTACCCTGGAGGTGTAAAAATTATGCTTCAATACCTCGGGTTCCCCCAGCACCCAAAGAACTATAGGTATTAGCCCCGATACCCTTGGAAAAATTTGGTATCTATATATGGGGGAAGAGTATTGCGCAGTAGTCAGTTAGGGTCGGGACATACCAATGTTTTTCTTTTTTTTTTGCGGGGGGGGGGGGGTTAAAATGGGAGATAGTGAGACTAAAAGCGAAAAGGGGAAAAGAGATTAGTTTTGGGATGGAAATTGTGGAGAGGGGAGAAAGGAGATGGAGGGAATTTGTATAGAGTGGAGGGAGTGGGACTTCCACCCAGGGAGCAAGGGACACCCCCGGCCTGTTAGTCCGTTCGATGTTCATGGTTTGGAGCAATAGCCATTGGCAAACGAAAGGAGCATGCTATGTCTCGCGGAGGTATTCTTCCGAAAAGCGAAACTGGGTCCAATAGAACCATCTGTTCCCATGTTCCTCTGTTTTATCCCGAATCGTGGCAGTCAGGTCTTCCATTCTCTCAATGTCATTCACCCTCGCGAACCACTGGGCCACTGTGGGAGCAGATTGCTGCTTCCACTGACTTGGAATGCAGGCTCTAGCAGCAATGAGGAGGTGCTTAAGTAGGGATTTGTGGTAGCGCTTTTTTGACATGGGAGTGAGATTAAGAAGTACGGCTGCAGGATCATTGGTCAGGGATATGTCTGCGAACTTGTGGATAAGTCGTAGGACAGGTTGCCAGAAAGTCTGTAATTGTGGGCATTCCCAGAAAATGTGAAGAATAGTGCCGGCTTGTTGCTCACAATGCCAGCAACGGTCAGATTGACCGGGGAATATTTTGGCCACCACAGACGGCGTGCGATACCAACGTGTGATCAATTTGTATGAAATCTCCTGATATTTTCTGCAGAGTGATGATTTGTGGGCAAAAAAAAGAGTATACGTCCCTTCTGTGGAGTGGTAAATGTAGTTCGTAGGTCTCTTTCCCATTTGGCTAAAAAAGGAGGATCTGTGGAGGATTGTGTGTGCGTCAGGATTTGGTAAGACCTAGAGAGGGTACCTCGAATAGGGCCATTGTCCAGGCAAAGTTCTTCGAAGGGATGGAGTTGTCTAGGGAAGAGCGAGTGTTTGGGTAAGGAACCGAGAAAGTGGGCGAGCTGTCTGGATCTCCAGCTATCCAATGTAATGGGTGCCTGCTCTAACCCTATGGTCCCTGTGGGTATCCATCCTGTGGGTCTTAGAAATTGGGCCGCTCGTATAAGCCCTTTCATTGCCTGTCTGGTGAAAGTCGGATCAGACAGGCCAGGAGGAAATCCAGGATGGCCAATGATTGGGGTCATGGGGGATAGAAAGTTAGTCAAGTGGGAAAGGTGAAAAAATCGTTCCATCTCGGCGAGCGAGGGGCCGAGTAATGGATGAGAAGTCACACGGGGTTCCAACGACCTGCCCGCCCAGGGCAGACCAGCCAACGGAGCCCGTGCCATCTCCTGCTCCAATGAGACCCAAAGCTTCAATTCCCTGTGGCGGCACCAATCGACCACCCATGTCATGTGCGTCGCTGTGTAATAGAGAGCAGGGTCTGGGAAGCCAATACCTCCCCGCAGCTTCAGCCGAAGCAGCATCGCCCTACCAATACGTGGGTGTTTGCCCCGCCAGAGGAACTTAATAAAAATGGAATGAACCGCATGAAAAAAAGTCTGGGGAATCTTGATGGGTAGGGCTTGTAGCAAATATAGGAATCGTGGCATTGCGTTCATCTTCAACACGTTACAACGGCCGAACCATGAAAGGGCAATGGGATCCCATCTTTTAAGGTCCGCGGTGAGCGTCGTGAAGAGAGGTTGAAAATTCAGAGAGAAAATTTCCTTGAGGTCTGCCGGTATTCTGGTGCCCAGGTACTGTATAGATTGGGTAGCCCACTTAAACGGAAAAAAAGGTTGCATACCTATCAACGTACGGTCCAATATGGAAACATTCAGGGCTTCCGACTTTTGAAGATTGACTTTAAATTTGGATAAAGTACCATATTGTTTTAATTCTTGTAGCAACGAGGGCAAGGATGTTACAGGTTTTGTGATATAGAATAAGAGATCGTCCGCGTATGCTGCTACTTTGTGATGGTAGTGATCCGACTGGACACCGCTGACATTCGGGTTGTCCTTTTATTTGGCGAAGAAATGGCTCAAGTGAAAGAACAAATAGAAGAGGGGAAAGGGGGCAGCCCTGCCTGGTACCGTTGGAGATTGCATAAGATTCAGAATTGATCCCGTTGACCCTGACCGTAGCTGTAGGTCTAGAATAGAGGGCAGCAATCCAGTCCAATATTGCTTTAGGCAGTCCAAACGACCGTAGCGTTTCCTGGAGAAACACCCAGTCCACCCTATCGAACGCCTTTTCTGTGTCAGTGGACAGGAGTAATAGTGGGGTGTCGGATCTCTTTGCCTTCTCTATAATGTTAAGTGTCCTGATCGTGTTGTCTCTCGCTTCACGGGACTGTATAAAACCCACCTGTTCAAGGGCAACCAGGCGCTGCATAAAAACATTGAGCCTGGCGGCAATGATTTTCATGAGAAGTTTGATGTCGCAGTTTAAAAGAGAAATGGGCCTGTAGCTGGCACACAACAACGGGTCCTTTCCAGGCTTAAGGAGTACCGAGATAGAGGCTCGCAGCATGTCAGGAGGAGTGATATGTCCCTCCAGAATCCGTTAAAAGCTGTGATGAATTGGGGGGGCTAATGACGTCTGGAACGTTTTGTAATACATGAGCGTAAAGCCATCGGGCCCCGGAGCCTTCCCCGGCTGTGTGTCCGCTATGGCAGCTGTTAGTTCTTCCACATGGAGAGGTTGGGATAGTAATTCCTGGTCAACCTCAGTGAGCGTAGGGAGCTTGGCCTCTCTGAGATATTTCTGAATATTGGAGATATAGGAGGCTGAAGGGTTTGTTGCCTGTGCCGGGTCTAAATTGTAAAGCTTTGAGTAGAAATCTCGAAAGGCAGCTGCAAGGTCTGGAGAGGCATGCTTCTTGGTCCCTGAAGGGGTCAAGAGAGCAGGAATGTACGATTGTGCCCGTTTGACCCTCAACGCATTGGCCAGCAGGCGACCACACTTATCTCCGTACTCATAGAACGAACGGCGAGCCTTGAGCAGGACATGTTTTGGCCTTATAGAGAGAATGTTCTCTAATTGCCTCTCTAGTTTGGAGCATCTCTGCTTCCAATGTGGGGTCGGGTCGCACTTTATGTCGCTGTTCCTGATCATGGAGTTTCGTTTATGCCGCGTACACACGATCAAACAAGCGGGTGGAAAAGTCCGGCAAACTCAAGTCCGCCAAACAATCCCCCCATGTGTAGCCTCCGGCATACTTTTTTGACCCGAAAGTACGGCGGACTTAGAATGTAGTTTTACACTCCAATCTTCCCGCCGGACTCGCATTTCGGCAGACAATCCGGCCGTGTGTATGCCAGTCCGCCGTACTTTTGAAATGAACGGACTTTTCCCGCCCGGAGAAAAGCCCGCTCATTTCGAGCGGGTCTCCAGGTAGGCGGGGCCCGCGAAGGAGACGTCACTGGCCCCGCCGCCTGGTATGGACTTAAAGGGGAACCCCAACGCCGAAAAAAATCGGCGTGGGGGTCCCCCCAAAGTCCACAACAGACCCTTGTCCGAGCACGCTACCCGGCCGGCCAGGAAAGGAGGGGCGAGCGAGCGCCCCCCCTCCTGACCGGTACCAGGCCGCGTGCCCTCAACATGGGGGGTGCCTTGGGGAAGGGGGGGCTTATCAGACAACCCTGGCCGTTAGTTGTCGGGGTCTGCGGGCGGGGGGGCTTATCAGAATCCGGGAGTCCCCTTTAATAAGGGGGCCCCCGGATAACCGGCCCCCCACCCTATGTGAATGAGTATGGGGTACAATGTACCCCTACCCATTCACCTGTAAAATAAAGTACAAAAAAAAACCACAACACACAAGATAAAATAATTTATTGCACAGCTCCGGGGGTCTTCCGTCTTTGGGGGTCTTCTCGCCGGACTCCTCCGCTATCTTCTTGTAGCTCTTTTACTAGCGGAGGAGCCCGGCATTCTTCTTCGTCGCCGCGGCCTCTTCTTCCAAATTCGGGGGTCTTGTCCCCCTCTTCGGTTCTTCTGCCGGGCCACCGCGCCTTCTTATAGCTCTTTTACAGGCGGTGGCCCGGTCTTCTGTCGCCGCCGCCACCGCCGCCGCCGCCGCCGCCTTCCGTTCTTCTTCTTCGCAATGCCAGGGACGCGCTGCGCTGTGACTTATGTAGGGACAAGGGGCGGTGTCACATGGGTTGATGTCACATGGGTTGGTCACATGGGTTGATGTCACATGGCGACAGTCCCAGCATCCTCCGGGACTGTGACGTCGTAAGGGGGTGGGGTCACCATGTGACACCAACCCATGTGACATCAACCCATGTGACACCGCCCCTTGTCCCTATATAAGTCACAGCGCAGCGTGTCCCTGGCATTGCGGTCGGAGAGAACGTCGAGTCAACATCTCCAGGAGAGGAAGAAGAAGAAGAACGGAAGGCGGCGGCGGCGACAGAAGACCGGGCCACCGCCTGTAAAAGAGCTATAAGAAGGCGCGGTGGCCCGGCAGAAGAACCGAAGAGGGGGACAAGACCCCCGAAGTCGGAAGAAGAGGCCGCGGCGACGAAGAAGAATGCCGGGCTCCTCCGCTAATAAAAGAGCTACAAGAAGATAGCGGAGGAGTCCGGCGAGAAGACCCCCGAAGACGGAAGACCCCCGGAGCTGTGCAATAAATTATTTTATCTTGTGTGTTGTGTTTTTTTTGTACTTTATTTTACAGGTGAATGGGTAGGGGTACATTGTACCCCATACTCATTCACATAGGTTGGGGGGCCGGTTATCCGGGGGCCCCCTTATTAAAGGGGACTCCCGGATTCCGATAAGCCCCCCGCCCGCAGACCCCGACAACCAACGGCCAGGGTTATCGGGAAGAGGCCCTTGTCCTCATCAACATGGGGACAAGGTGCTTTGGGGTGGGGGGGCCGCGCGGCCCCCCCTTCCCCAAGGCACCCCCCATGTTGAGGGCACGCGGCCTGGTACGGCTCAGGAGGGGGGGGCGGCGCTCACTCGCCCCTCCTTTCCTGGCCGGCCGGGTAGCGTGCTCGGACAAGGGTCTGTTGTGGACTTTGGGGGGACCCCCATGCCGATTTTTTTGGCGTTGGGGTTCCCCTTTAAGTCCATACCAGGCGGCAGGGCCAGCGAAGTCTCCCTCGCGGGCCCCGCCTACCTGGAGACGCGCTCGAAATGAGCGGACTTTCCTCCGTGTGTGTGGGCGAGTCCGTTCATTTCAAAAGTAGGGCGGATAGTACGGCGGACTTAGTACGCCGTATTAGTCTGCTGAAAAAGTGCCGTGTGTGGGCAAGTAGCCCGTTCGGAAAGTCCGACGGACAGTCTGGCGGAAAGTCCACCAGACTAAGTACGTCGGACAGACGGCTACGTGTGTACGCGGCTTAAGAGCTCCATCAGAGTTTTGGCACGACGTTGCTTGGCTGCATGGCCAAGTTTAATAAAGATCCCCCTGATATAACATTTGTGTGCTGCCCAGACAGAGAGGGGGTTGGACACGGAGCTGGAATTATTCGTAAAGAAATTACGCAGTTCTGCGCTGATCTCCGCCGCTGTGTCGGGGTCCTTAAGGAGTGTTTCGTTCAGGCGCCACAGTGGCGTCCTTGGTTGCGCGTGTGGTAGTGTGAGTTCCAGGAGAACCGGTGCATGATCAGAAAGCTTTATCTGACCAATCTCTGCTTTAGAAGCTAAAGGGATGGTAGAGTGTTGAATTAGGAAAAAATCGATCCTGGAGTAAGAATCGTGGGTAGGAGAATAAAAAGAAAAATCCCGTTCTCGCGGGTGGAAAATTCTCCAAATGTCCACCAGCTGGTGACCATGGAGCAAGTCCTTAAGAGTTCGCCTTGCGCTTTGGGTTAAAGAGGATGAATGGGCCGAAGAATCTTTAGAGGGGTCCAAGGTAAGATTAAAGTCTCCTCCCAAAATAAAGGTGCCCTCAAAGAATGTCTCCAGTTTCGTTAGGAAAGTTCCCAAGACCTGCGCCTGGTTTGTATTAGGTAGGTAGTAGTTCGCAAGGGTGAATGTGTGAGATTCAATTTTGCCCTTCAGGAGCATAAATCTGCCCTCGGGATCTCGGAGTTCATCTAGGAACTGCCAGTGTAATGATTTGGATAGTAGAATGCTTGTCCCTTTGGATTTAGAGGAGGTAGATGGACTATGGTAGACCACCGGAAAGTGCCTGTCCGTTAGCCTTGGAACCTTGTCAGCCCGAAAATGTGTCTCTTGGAGAAAGACTATGTGCGCCCTTTGTTTCCAGAGTTCGGACAAGCTGGATCGCTTTTCAGGAGAATTTAGTCCTTTAATGTTCCATGAAAGGAACTTAAGAGCCATGCCGGCAGAGTTCACGCTCCCTGGCTTGGGGGGAATGAAGGGGAAGGTGGGGGAGAGGGGTGAGTGAGAGGAGAGGATAGGGAGGAAGCTAGATAGCGACTGAAAGCTGGGTGAAAGAGGGAATCAGGGAAAGGAATGGGGACTAGCAAGAGGTAGAACTCCGTAAAGGAGAGCTACTGCCACCAGGGCAGAGTGTTCCTAATGTGGGAGGTGGTGAGGCACAGTCAAACGTGGAACGCCAGCCATCGGGATCCCCACAGCAACTGCAGAAAAAGAACATTATAAAAATACAACAGCACCAATATGGAAGATATTACGTTTAACTTAAATCCCAATTAGGGAAACCAAATAAAACACATAGAAATTAGTAGAGCAACAACAGAACATTTAACCAGTAGTAGTTATCAAAGGCACTAGTTTCAGCCCTAACCCACCCAGTATCCCGAGGAAGACATGGGTAAAAATATAAAATGTAACCATCTGGCCAACATCTCTCACTGGACAACCCGCGACCAACATCAGAATCCCTATTTTTATGATCCACCCGGGGCCCCTCCCCTCCTGGCCCCCCCTGTGAGGAGACCCCGGCCCCCCTGTTAGGAAGCAAGGGGTGTCCCCCCAGGAGAGGCCCCCCTGTAGGTGGCCCGTACTGGTGTGTGCAATGCTCGCCGAGGATACTAGCAGGCCCCCCAAAAGGCTGAGGTATCACCCCGATGCACCCAGAACTGTGGGGGAGGGTGAGAAAAAAAAATAAAAAAGGGGACCCCTACAGTCAAGCACAAGTGAAAAACAAACATAAATAAGAGATCATAAATCAAAAATCAACAACCCCCCCTTCCCATAGCAACCTTATAAAAGTAATAGATGGCTTCCCGCATGAGAGCCGTTGTAGAAGATACGGTCCCCCTCATTCAGGCCACTGGAGAAGCCCTCAGTTGTCCTCTGTCTCTGCCTGACAAGTCCGACAGATGCGTTTCGTTCTGAAACATCGGAAACACATGGAGGGGTAGGGAAAAACAGAGCCCCCCCCCCCGAAAAAAAAATAAAAAGGGGGGGGGAGCAGAAGCCGTCTACCTCCACTCCTATGGCCTCTCTCCCGATTCTGAGTGAACATAGGGTATTATACTGATTTGGGTAGTCCAGCGGAGCAGCCGGGCAAGAGGAAGCAAACCCCCAAAAAAAGGGGGGGGGGAAGAGAACATGCCAGCTTGGGAGTAGTCCTGGTCCTTGTGGGTAATTAGCGAGCCACGGCAAAACTGTCTATAATACTGTCTGGCCCTTTAGTCCAACGGGGACACCCGATTACCTGGTTCCATGGACTCAAGGGGCCAGTCCACGTGGGTATCTTTGCGGACCTCTCTGCGTGCGAGGGCCAGATCGGGCTCCTCGTTGCCCTCCAACCGGGGGACGGCGTTGTGTGTTCAGTTGAGTGGTCACTAGAAGCCAGTTGGGGACAGTGACCGGGTCCATTTCAGCGAAGGTGAACAGGTGTGGAAGCTCTGATGGATGTCGCAGTGCGAAGGTCTCAGTCCCCTTGCGTACGATCAGGTGGAATGGGTGGCCCCACTTGTACGAGAGACTTTTCTCGCTGATGCCGTCTAGAACAGGTTTTAGCGCTCGCCTCATCATCAAGGTTCTTCGAGAGATATCTGGGAGCAGATGGATGGCAGCGCCATCAAACTCCAAAACTCCTACCCGCCATGCCTGTCTCAGGATTTCTTCCTTGAGGTTAAAAGAGTGCAAGCAACATAGGACATCCCTGGGCCTATCAGGTAAGTTAGGGTTAGGACCAAGAGTCCTGTGGACGCGGTCCAGGGTAATAGCTGTGTCCTGTGGCTGGTCTAAATACCGGTTGAAGACGGCAGTCACCATCGACCTGAGACCAGACTGTGGGATAGACTCTGGGATACCCCTCAGGCGGATATTCTGTCTGCGACTGCTGTTTTCTAAATCATCAATAAGCAATTGTAGTTGAAGATATTGATCACTTATAACAGTCTGTGTGGCCTGGATTTCTTGCATGCTTTGGTATAACGCTCCCTGTTCTTGTTCCACTACTGTGACCCGTGTGTCTATGGCTGCGACTTCCTGCTTAATAGCCTGCAGCTCCCCCCTCATGGCCCCCTCCATTCTAGTGGCCAGTGTCTCAAAGTCATTCTTTGTGGGGAGTTGTTGCAAAAGAGCCCAAAGCTTGTGTGTAGAATCAGCCTGCAATGTATCCTCCCACTGCTGGTTATGTGCTTCATATATACTCACTGTGTCCTGCAGTCTTGGGATCTCTGTAAGACCAGCATCAGGGAGAGATGTGCTGGCACAAGAAGAAGCATGTCCCGATCCAAACAGCCCTTCCTCCAGGTCGGGTGATGTGGCCAGTGATCTCGGAAGGCAGGGAGATAGATTGCTGAGGGGAGAGCAGGGCGGCATTGTAAGCTCATCCTCTTGCTGTTGCTTGTCACTCAGGATCGCGATCTCCCCCTGAGTCCCGTTCGCAGCATGTCCCGCCGGCGCCATCTTGGATTTCGCCAGGGTAGAGGCAGACAGTTTTAAGTGCTTAATGTAGCGATCCATACCGCGGGGGGAGCGCCGAGTGCGGCAGATCGTGCACCGGACTGTCGGGAGTGCAGGTATGGTGCTGTTAATGCGGGATACCTATTGCGCTGTGCCGCACGGGTTCTGCTGGCCGGGAGCTCCCTGAACTAACGTCCACTCGCCGCCATGCCGAAGCCACGCCCCCTGGGCCATCTTTTAATATTGGGGTCTTGATCTGCTGTTTATTCCTGTGGGAACTTCCTTGTAGCTTTAACAGTTACATTAAACATCCCATCTACACTGGATGGAAAATTGTTCAATCGTTTCATATGCTCCATCCCCCACTGTGTACAAGCAGGAAACCGTGCCCAGACCTGTTCAGGGTTGGCGAACAATTCCCTTCTAGCTGTCCCTGCCATTCTCTCGTGTCATCAGATCCTCATGATCTGCTGCGACATAAGATGCTGGGACGAGTTTCACCAGGATGCATGAAGCTCTTGTATTAGGGAAAGTTGACTTATAAGCTGTAGACCCGCATAAATACCCAACTAAAGTTGAAGCACACTTGTGGGCTACCTAGTTGTCCCAATACCAAACCTGGCAAGAACCAGAGCTATTGTTGAAACTATAATTAATTTTACCCTCTAGAAATGTATCTTTAAATTCTATTGACAAGTGTCTGGAGTTATTTTACTAGTTTGTCAAAACTGCTCATACCAATATGAACATCCTATATATCATGTAACGCTGTCATCGCTGGGGTACTAAAGCTTGGTGGGGATTCAAAGTAGACCCAACAATTGGTCCTGTTTGCTTTTTTAGCTAGTTGGAGAATACAGTTTAAATAATTAGTTGGGATGCTTTTCATCGTTACCCTTGTCAAAATATACTAAACTAAAAAATAGAAATAAAGATACTCCTCGTCCATTTGTAGTTGAGCAGCTTCTTGCGGTGGCTGACATGGATCCAGTTGTCTCGTCCATCAGGCTTCTTTACAACGACCCAGTCATCTCGTTCAAAAGAATGAAAACTGGTTATTGTGTCAGGGTCCAGGAGGGACTCATGAACCCTGTGGTGTACCTTTTTGAGGTTCATGTTACAGTGACTGCACCCACCCCATCAACTGAGAATGTTGACAGCTGCTGAGGAAAGTGCAACCCGGTTCTTGGTCGACCTACAAACAAACCTAACACAATGACTGTGGTCACTGCGTGGCTTACCATCTATGGTGTAATACCTGGAATACCTGGAACCAATGACCAAAAGGTTAGCAACTGGGATGGAAGCCTCCTTCACCAAACTGTTGCTTGCTGATTCAAATTCCATCATAGATAGTCGTGGAACATGTCATCCTACCAGGTCACAAACTTGGCTAGAATTAGAGCAGTTGGTTTGGTTTCTCACTATTAACCTCCCTCATTACAAACTGGAGGAAGACACACAGGATTTAGAAAGGTGCAGAAAAAAAACGATGAAACAGTGAAATAGACTGATACTTTTTACCTTCTTAGGCGTGTGTATTTATGCATGTGTAAAGCTATCCACATACACCTGCTTTCTATACACTTTTTCAGAAACTCTTTGGACCCAAAAAGATACTTATAAACAAAAGTATTACTCTATCCTTCATATTTAACCTGCAAAGAATGACAAACAATACAACATTCGTGTACATTGGTAAATTCTTGCTGACATTCCTCAAAACCCGGCAACAACTAAACCCTCTGTAACCCTTACTTTCACGTTCCTACTAAAATACAACAGCCGCGACATGTAGGAGGGCTGTTGCAGGAGGTTCTAACATATTCTTGTTACTACATACAATGAGAAGACTAAAACATGAGACAAACATTTAGATACAAATGTGGGGGAGATATTTCATAATTCCCAAAACAAAAATGAAAAAAAAAACAACTGGATGGAATGCTGCCTTCACTCTTTTGGCAATAGAAAAAAAATACAATGGGAAAAACAGGAGAGCAGCTCCAAACCTTGCATGGACCAGCCACACAAAGTTCAAAAACAGACATGAGATCATGTGTCATGAGTGATTAAATATATTGATGAGATTTAATCACACAAGCATGTACTACACTCACTCATTACAGATTTCTGAAGCAACAGCTGAGCTACTTACAAGGTATTTTTATTCTGGGGTCTCGTACCTCCCAGATATCAAAAGTACCTTCCAAAGGAATACACCTTACTGTACCCTCTGATTATATATGCCAAACTTTAAGGGGTCTAATGGTCTTAGCCCCATACCCAGATTTCATGTACTATGCAGCTATCTGACTGGGGTGCCTGCATCGACGGCCCATTGCCCATACGATTCTAAACACTTTTTTGGCAAACTCTGCGTCCAGAGATCCCTGCGCTTTATATTCGGTGCGGTTATTGTTTGCTCCTTTATCACTATAACCGATCCCCGGAATTCCAATTATTATACATGGCCTTATTGGGGCTGCTAGAGAACTACTCCTCACATTTTATGCTAATACAATCGCGCATCGGAATTCCGACTATTATACACGGCCCGACCGGTCTGATGATATACAGCCTTCTAAACACTTCAACACTTGACTTGATCAGACAACTACGAAGCACCATAAAATCCTCCACTATTCTACACAATGTTGTGGCTTCTATCTGTACCTAGATGTTACAACAATAACGTGGATGCCTCTCGTTTACTCTCTATCCAAAACTATATTACAGTATAAAACTTCACAAAAATGGAATTACATTTAAAAATCAAAGTGATTTTGTCCTTCCAAACACAAGTCCCTTTGTCCACCTGTTTGTTTCAAAAGACCCCAAGCTTCTCCCACCATCTCCCTGTTGATACATCACATTTTGTAAAGAACTTCCTGTTGCATAGCTGCAAAGAACTTCCTGTTGTCTGCTCAGCTCTAAAAACCCATCTAACTTGTTTATTTACATATCAATAGACAGGAAGAGGAAGGGGAAGCCTAGCTTCATCTCCCCTAAACTTCATATTATGTCTATAAAGACATTATAAAGATCTATGGCTAACATTATATAAGAGACTTCAACAATTTTAAAAACCTTTTGTCCAGGAAAGGGTGGAATAAACCCCCCATATTGCAAATGGGAGAGAATCACCATTGACTCGCCTATCCCCTGGGCAGTCAGACCACAAGTTGAGACCGAAATACCACACAATAGTGCAACTAAAGCCAAAAACTGAAAATCCTGCAAAAAGATGGCTCACCCTCACTATATGCTGAAACCTGGCCCAAAAGCAGAGCAATTTCACCAGAACACAGCAGACACAAAATGGTGATTGCAACAAATGAAAACCGGGCCATGTCCACATGGTGACTACAAGAAAATGGCTGACAAAAGCAGGGCCACATGGTGACTACATGTCAGAAACCATGAATCAGACCAAGACAAGTACAATTAAATCACACTTGTTTATTAAATAAAAATAAAAAGGTAAATAGTCAAAGCCTAGCCAGAGTCCAGTAACCGGATCGAGTGGTCAGCCAGGCCAGAGTTCAATAACCAGATCGGGTAATCAGCCAGGCCAGAAGCCAGGGATCCAAGTAGAGCAACAGCAAGCACGATAAGGAGCCAGAAGGGATGTCAGCAAGCCAGTCTTAAAACAGAACCGCAGGAGATGGTTTCTTGTGATGTGACCAAGGCGAAGGCAGAGGTGAAGTGAGCTGGACAGCTTTAAGTAGGCAGGTCAGACAAGCATGATCAGGAACAGCTGGTAACTGAAGAGAGATGAGAGCTGACAATTAGCTGACAGCTGAGCAGCCAGCCCAAAGAGGGTAGGGCTAAGCCAACCCTGACACTACAAGAAAATGCCCGACAACAATCGGATCACATGGTGATAAAAATTTGGACTACAGCAAAATGGCGGACAAAATCCGGGCCATGACCACATGGTATATAAAATGGCTGACGACAATCGGACCACATGGTGACATTAACACATGAAATGCAGTTGCTGATTCCACTAAAACTAGCACAAACCGAGATTTCTTCACTAGAATACCAAAATTTTTTCCCCACAAAAACTGACTGAAACAATTGAGAATGCACACTTAACCGTAGACACACACTTTAGGCTACATCAACTAGGGCCCATCCAATCGCATCCCTAACCGCCAAAGTTACATAAAACACAAAATAACACAGCTAAAACATACACTCTTGTTCCCAAAGAAAGATCATATCAGCTTCCACAGGAACAAGACATTTAGAAATACAAACAGCCGTAGCTGCATGCATGATCTTTTCATCTCAAAACAATAGAGCTGTTTGCCTAGAAACCTGAGACCATCCACAGAAAGGAACAGCTCCTATTGTAAGTGCTTCCAGCAATGCATGGCCTCTCTTCCCCCACTCAGCCACATGGCCACTTGAATATGCGACAGCCATTTTCAAAGGCAACTTCAAATCAAAACCTTTACTAAAAAATATTATTACACTTATGGAGACATGTATCTTGGTCCCATACAAAGGTAATAATCACAATTGATACATTTCTATTTCTCATATACTTAATACACAACATAGTTACACAAACATTTTAGGTTTTATTAAATGGATCCTATAGAGTATCCCAAACAATAGACCTATCATTACTGACAAACCTACAATTAAAATCCTGCCATTATACCGAAAGATAAAGAATGTGATATTTTGAAAAGCAGAACTTACGTAAAGCATTGGACAGAGAAAACGTACCCCTTTTTCTCAGGACAACAAAGTATTTCAAACCGTTTGAAGCCCTGGACTGGGACCTGTTGTCTCATCCCACAGATCCCACTGATCCCACTGAACTCTTTAACTGGCCCGCCATCTTAACTGTTGTGGAAATTCCACTAATACGCTGTGCATAATTTGTCTCTTGCACTATTAATTGCCCTTTCAGCCTTTTGGTATAATGCATCTTTCCCCAAGTGAACAGACATAGTCACCGTCTTAGCTCCTTCGTTTGACTGCCTGCCATCAGGAGCACAGGCACCTTTTATGGCTCCAACAGCCAATCGCTTCTTCCATGCAAAATGACTACACTAAAGGGGAGGGCATCCACAATCTTGGTCAGCATTGAGCCCACGCAATAATGCTCAGAGTAACAAGTATCTTGTAAGATCATTCTACGTGTTCTTACAGGCTTGAGAAGATCTGCGAGGACATTGCTACTGCTGTTGTCAATATATGGTACGAGTATATTAACAAGGCAGATATCAATGTCCTCTTATTAAAGCGGATATGTATCCAAAAGGGATAGCGTAACCACAACAGATATAATGTTTCTCTCATTATGCAGACTTTTCTTCTCTAATGTGCATAGATATTTGAAGGCATGAAGCCCAGCGCATTGTGCTGGATACTTACAAACTGGCAAACACCCCCACACACAGAGTCCATGAGAAGGTTTTAATACTGAAAATTTTACTGCTGGTCCCGATTCAACCCAAGTGAGCTCTGCTAGAGCGTTCCTTGGTTAAATCAGACACAGGGAGACAGATGACAATCTATAAAACACATAATACAATTTCCACAACAGTATCAGCCCAGAGTACCCGAGTACTAATCACAACCCCTCAGAGTAACCGAGTACCTGTCACCAGGCCATCAGTACTCGAGTACCTGTCACCAACCCAGTGTACCTGAGTAACTGTCACTGGGCCATCAGAGTACCCGAGTACCTGTCACCAACCCAGAGTGAGGAAAAGTAAATAAAGGTAGATGTGGTGCTGTTAATTTAAATAGCTTAAATAATTAGTGGTATAATGTGTCTAGTACAATTAATATAGCTTGTGAAAAAGAAAAAGAAAATCTATTGTATGTAATGATATAGATGTGAAAAATACACAAAATTATAACGTAAGATGTGATACTACACACAAAATGCACAAAATTAATCCATAGAAAATGGTGACTAAATATAAAAAAGTCCATGATTGCCTGAAAGAATGCAAAATAAATTATGTTTATAATGTGAATATACTAATACAAGTTAAAATTTTAATATAAGACAAATATAAAAGTTCATAATCCCAAAAAGATTAAGTAGTTGAAAGTTCTTTGTGCTGGTGAAGAAACCCCCCCCCCCCCCCCCCCCCCCGTTGCTCTAGTTCCTCTTGGAGGGTGTACACAGCATACATGATTTATTCATGCTCTTATTGTGACTGCACTCACCAGAGATCATTTCCCCCTCCCGAGGTATGGAGCATTCACAGTTTTTGCCACTGTGCAGCACTCTGGAAAATTATCCCGAGTTTTGCAGTGATTTGGGAATCCGAAAACACCTTCTCTGCTGACTCTTCCAGTGATGTCTCCTCTCTACTTCCTCCAAACTCACCTCTCACCCGAAACTTCCTGTCTGTACCTCACATCACTTCCTGTCTGTAATCTCTGTATCCCCACTAGGGATGAGCTTCGTGTTCGAGTCGAACGTACGTTCGACTCGAACATTGGCTGTTCGGGCGTTCGGCGAAATCCGAACTCTTGGTCCGTTCGCGTCAAAATTCGTATGGCGCGCGCGGACCACAATGCACTGCGATGGCGCAGTGCATTGCTGGCTCATGATTGGCCAAGCATGCACTGTGACCCCGCATGCTTGGCCAATCGCAGCGCCAGCAGTGAGGAGAGCCATGATTGGCCACAGGCATCCTGCCTGTGGCCAATCATAGCTGAGGCTGTGTAGTGCACGCCCCACACTATATAAGGCCGCCTTTGAGGCGGCCTTGTGTAGTGTGTTGGCATCTGAAGCAGTGGGTGTTCTGTGTACCTTCAACACAGTTACACACCAATCGTTTTTGGCTGATTTCCTATCTTGCTCTTGTGTAGTGGTTATTGTCTGTGCCCTGACCGCAGTATACACCACTATATTCACCTCACCTATATAGCTAGTGATCTAGCTTTAATAATAGAGCTTGCAGTCAGTAGTGTTAGGAGATAGTGCGTGCTGTCTGCGTGCTCTGTACCCAGTACATACCGCTATAATCCACCTACATAGCTGTTCTCTATTTGAGCCCAATTGCCATCTACAGGAGTTATTGGAAGTTGTGTGTGCTTCCAGCACAGCACAGTATACATCTGTATATACCCCTTTAACTCTGCTGTTTTCTGGTTATTGTCTGCGTGCCCTGACCGCAGTATACACCGTGATATTCACCTCACCTATATAGCTAGTGGTCCATCTTTAATAATAGAGCTTGCAGTCAGTAGTGTCAGGAGATAGTGCGTGCTGTCTGCGTGCTCTGTACCCAGTACATACCGCTATAATCCACCTACATAGCTGTTCTCTATTTGAGCCCAATTGCCATCTGCAGGAGTTATTGGAAGTTGTGTGTGCTTCCAGCACAGCACAGTATACATCTGTATATACCCCTTTAACTCTGCTGTTTTCTGGTTATTGTCTGCGTGCCCTGACCGCAGTATACACCGTGATATTCACCTCACCTATATAGCTAGTGGTCCATCTTTAATAATAGAGCTTGCAGTCAGTAGTGTCAGGAGATAGTGCGTGCTGTCTGCGTGCTCTGTACCCAGTACATACCGCTATAATCCACCTACATAGCTGTTCTCTATTTGAGCCCAATTGCCATCTGCAGGAGTTATTGGAAGTTGTGTGTGCTTCCAGCACAGCACAGTATACATCTGTATATACCCCTTTAACTCTGCTGTTTTCTGGTTATTGTCTGCGTGCCCTGACCGCAGTATACACCGTGATATTCACCTCACCTATATAGCTAGTGGTCCATCTTTAATAATAGAGCTTGCAGTCAGTAGTGTCAGGAGATAGTGCGTGCTGTCTGCGTGCTCTGTACCCAGTACATGCCGCTATAATCCACCTACATAGCTGTTCTCTATTTGGGCCCAATTGCCATCTGCAGGAGTTATTGGAAGTTGTGTGTGCTTCCAGCACAGCACAGTATACATCTGTATATACCCCTTTATCTCTGCTGTTCTATAAAAAAGGCATCTGCAGGAGTTAGTGGGTGTTGTGTGCCTCCAGCACAATATAAACTACCCAACTACTGTTTTACCCAACTCCCTTCAGGCCATTACCATGTCTGGAAGGCCAGCAAGGAGAGGCAGACAGGCGCGAGCCGATAAAAGAGGGCAAGCAGGCTCTGTGTCTAGAGACAACAGTGCTGGTCGTGGACGCGGTTCATTGTCATCAGCACGTGGCCATGGGACATGCTTGTCCTTCTTTTCTGCAGCTGGACATGTTGAACCGCAACATGCCAACGACTTGGTAGAGTGGATGACCAAGCCCTCTTCATCCTCCTCATCCTCTCTCACCCAGTCTCAGGGTAGTAGCAAAGCAGCTGCCAACGCATCGTCTTCCCTCCTCTCAATGTCATCATCAGTGACTCCTTCCCTAGACCCACAACGTCCTCCTGAGGAGTCTCCTGAACTCTTTGAGCACAGTATTGGGTACATGCTCCAGGAGGATGCCCAGTGTTTGGTGGGCTCTGATGATGACACTCAGCTAGAGGAAGGCAGTAGCGTGAGCGCAGAGAGAGGGGATGCTCAGGAAGGACAGCAATCTGGCAGTCATGTTCCACAAGCTGCAGCATACTGCCAGGTTTGCTACAGCGATGAAGAGGGAGGGGATGATGAGGGCACTGACTCCACGTGGGTGCCTGGAAGGAGGGAGGAGGAGGAGGAGGAGGAGGAGGCACATGTCCAACGAGGCAGGATGCCCTCCGGGGGCCAGCTTAGGGGCAGCACACCGACTGAATCACACCGCAGAGCTCCGCCTGCGCAGAGCGCTTCCTCTGCGCGTTATTCTAAAAGTTCTTTGGTGTGGGCCTTTTTTGAGACGAGTGCATCAGATCGCACCGCTGCTATTTGCAACATATGTCTCAAGCGTATCTCACGTGGCCAAAACATCAGCCGCTTGGGCACCACATGCTTGACCAGACATATGTTGACCTGCCATGCAGCTCGTTGGCAAGCGTACCTCAAAGACCCACACCAAAGAACAAAGCGGACCTCTCCTTTCTCCTCATCAGCTGGCATCTCCAACCCCACTAGACCTTCAGTCCTCTCTGAAACCTGCTCTGAGAGGAATGAAGGTGTAGAATTAGGTGTGTCACAGCCAAGTGCTTCCGGGAACTCTGCTAGTGGTACATCCACGTCCGATTATAGCAGGCAAATGTCCCTGCCCCAGCTGCTGGACCGGTGGAAGAAGTTTACTCCCAGCCATCCACATGCCCAGCGGTTGAATGCTAGCTTGGCTAAATTACTAGCACTTCAACTGCTGCCTTTTCAGTTGGTAGACTCGGCCTCCTCCTGTGAGTTTGTACAATGTGCGGTTCCTCAGTGGCAGGTCCCCAAACGCCACTCACAGAAGGCGATTCCGGCTCTCTACCGGCATGTGGAAGGCAATGTCCTTGCCTCGCTGGACAGGGCGGTCAGCGGTAATGTGCATATTACCGCTGACTCATGGTCCAGCAGGCATGGACAGGGACGTTACCTGTCTTTCACGGCCCATTGGGTCACTCTTCTGGCTGCTGGGAAGGATGCAGGATAAGGTGCAGTAGTGTTGGAGGTTGTTCCGCCACCACGCCTCCAAAATGCTACTATTGGTTGTGACACACCTCTCTCCTCCACCCCCTCCTCTTCTTCTTCCTCCATGGCCTCTTCCAGTGCTCTGTCCTCAGAACCAGCGGTGCTCCGTAGGCGTTGCAGGGGCTACGCAAGTACGCAGGCAAAACGATGCCATGCCGTGCTTGCGCTGGTTTGTTTGGGGGACAGGAGCCACACTGGGGCGGATGTTTTGTCAGCTCTGCAGGGGCAGGCCGAGAGGTGGTTGACGCCACGCCAGCTTAAGCCAGGAATGGTGGTTTGCGACAATGGCACCAACCTCCTCTCCGCCCTCCGACAGGGACAACTGACCCATGTGCCCTGTGTAGCTCACGTCCTTAACCTGGTGGTGCAGCGGTTCTTGGGCAGGTACCCCGGCTTACATGATGTCCTGAAGCAGGCCAGGAAAGTCTGTGTGCATTTCCGCCGATCATTTAATGCCTGTGCTCGGCTGGCTGAGCTCCAAAAGGAGTTGAACCTGCCCAAGAACTGCCTTATATGTGACATGCCCACCAGATGGAACTCAACATTGGCCATGCTGCAGCGGCTGCACACGCAGCAGAGGGCCATCAATGAGTACCTGTGCGACTACGGCACCAGGACAGGGTCAGGGGAGCTTGGTTTTTTCTCACCACGCCAGTGGGGCATGATCAGGGATGCATGCACTGTCCTGTCACCGTTTGAGGAGGCCACAAGGATGGTGAGCAGTGACAGTGCATGCATCAGTGACACTGTACCTCTTGTCCACCTCTTGGAGCATACGCTGCGTGGAATAATGGACAGGGCACTTGAGGCAGAACAGAGGCAGGAAGAGGAGGACTTCCTTGCCTCTCAAGGCCCCCTTTATACAGACAGTGTTCCTGCTGTGCCACCCATCACACAGGAAGAGGGTGAGGAGGAGGAAGAGGAGGAGGAGGATGATTGTGTCAGCATGGAGGTGGAGGCTGGCACTCAGCATCAGCATCAGCAGCAGCAGTCTTATAGGGATGATTTACAGTCCCAAGAAACACGTGGACTTGTACGTGGCTGGGAGGAGGTAGCTGCGGATCATGTTGTCCTTAGTGACCCAGAGGACACCGGACCGAATGCCTCAGCTAACCTACGCTGCATGGCCTCCCTGATCCTGCAAAGCCTGCGCGAGGGATCCTCGTATTCTTCGGATCAAGGAGAGGGACCATTACTGGCTGGCCACTCTCCTTGATCCACGGTACAAGGGTAAGGTTGCCGACCTTATCTTGCCATCGCAGAGGGAGCAGAGGATGAGACATCTCCGGAAGGCCTTGCAGAAAGCTCTGTGCAACGCGTTCCCAGAGACTGGGAGGTCACAAACTCCTGGTCCTGGACAACGTGTTGCTGAGGCATCAGTCAGAAGGAGCGGTGGAGAAGGTGGCCGTCTGACTGATGCTTTCAGACAATTTTTTAGTCCGCAGCCCCAAGGTATGATTGGTTCCAGCACCCATCGCCAGCGTCTTATTTACATGGTCCAGGAATACCTAGGGGCAAGGTCAGACTTGGACACCTTTCCCACCGAAAATCCTCTGGCTTACTGGGTCTTGAGGATGGATCACTGGCCAGAGCTTGCACAGTATGCAATTGAGCTACTGGCCTGTCCTGCATCCAGCGTTCTTTCGGAACGCACCTTCAGTGCTGCTGGTGGCTTTGTTACCGATCACAGGGTGCGCCTGTCCACCGAATCAGTTGATCGACTGACCTTCATCAAGATGAATCAGTCTTGGATCACCCACAGCTACCAAGCACCTGAAGCTGATGTAACCAAATAATTTTTTTTTAAATATCACATCCCTTCAAGACTGCCTATGCTGATGCTGAGTGACTGTCCTGTTATGTTGATTGTCTATCCTCTTCCTCCTCCGCTGATATGTTGGAAGAACATTTTTGGTTCTGGGTGATGCCAGCAGCCCAATTTTTCTGCCCCTGTTTAACAGGGGCGTTTAAGTACAATTTTTGATGCAATGCTTTGCAGCAGGGCTAATTCCTGCAATAAAACTAGAGTATATGGCAGAGGTTGCAGTGTGATGGCACCAGTGCCTAAGGCCCAATTTTTCTGCCCCTGTTTAACAGGGACATGTAATTACAATTCTTGATATAATATTTCACAGGAGGGCCCCTTCCTGTGCCCACCCAGAGTAACGGTGAGGACTTATAGTGTTGTGGCACCAGCACCACAACCACCAAAGGTAAATTTTTCTACCACTGTTCAACAATGGCATGTAATTACAATTCTTGATATAATCGTTCACAGCAGGGCGCTCCAGCGCCCACCAAGAGTCACTTTGAGGGCTTACAATGTTGTGGCAAAACCAACACCTTGTTCCGCCATTTCTGCAGAGCATATAGCCCCTACTTTCAAACATCCAACTTACAAACATCTCCTACTTGCAAACGCAAGGAGACAGCAGCAAGTGAGATGAAAAAAGATGGACGACAAAACAAATTATACAGGGGTGATAACCCTTCCCTATGTTTTCCAAAAAGCTTAAAAATAGTTTTTTTGACTGGAGCTACACTTTAAAAATGTACCAGTTGAAAATTACAAACAGATTCAACTTACCACAACAAACCTACACAGTCCCTGTCTTGTTTGCACCGCCTGTATACTGCTGTTCTGAGTATATAGGGCCTGGGGGCCACACGCATTTCCTTTTTTTAATATGGGTACAGGGTTCCCCTTAATATGCGTACAAGACCCAAATAGGCTGGTAATGGGCAGGGAGGGCTACCCATGCCATTTTTCTGAATGATTTTCAACCATATTGCAGGAACCAGATATAACATTAAAACCGCAAGCAGTTTTAAATGGTGTTATTTCCGTTTAATGTCATCTTGTGCAGGGACTGTTCTAAACACGGGAAACACGTGGCACTTCACAGGCATACTACAGACACCCCCCAGGCACCATATTTTAAGGAATATTTCACTTTTTTTTCACTTTAATCGTCATTAAAATCAGTGCTCCCGCCAAAACGGCCGTTTTTAAAACTTTTTTTTGCATTGACCCATGTCCCCTGAGGCAGGAGTCAGGTCCCCAAACCCTTTTTAGGACAATATCTTGCATATTAGCCGTTAAAATAAGCACTTTCCATTTTGAACGTTCGAGTCCCATAGACTTCAATGGGGTTCTAACGTTCGTAACGAACGTGGGGTCCGTTCGAAAGTTCTGGTGCGAACCGAACCGGGGGGTGTTCGGCTCATCCCTAATCCCCACCGACCCAGAGTACCCCAGTACCTGTCACCAGCCCATCAGAGTACCCGAGTACTTGTTGCCAGCCCATCAGAGTACCCAATTACCTGTCACAACCCCTCAGAGTAACCGAGTACCTGTCACCAGCCCATCAGAGTACCTGAGTGCCTGTCCCCAGCCCTGAGTACCTATCTGCAGACCATTAGAGTACCTGAGTGCCTGTCTCCAGCCCAGAGTACCCAAGGACCTATCTGCAGCACATCAGAGTACTCAAGTAACTGTCTGCAGCTCATCGGAGTACTCGAGTAACTGTCTTCAACCCAGAGCACCCAAGTACCTATCTCCAGCCCAGAGTACCTGAGTACTTTAACTGCAGGTCTTCAGAGTACCCGAGTACCTGTTATATACAAGTAAAGGCGCAAGGGGACTAGAGCAATAGGTATCCCACAATGTTAGATAGTATAAGTTAAAAGCATATTGATTTTATGCACAATTAAAATAACATGACAAGAGTCCATAGTCTTGTAATATATTAAAGTCCAAGGACCATGGGGGATGGTGATAGGGGGTCCCACACTCAAGGCTGCCATCAGGGAGGAACAGAAACCATGTTCCAGTACACTGAAAGACACAAGGGGAGAGGTGCCTCCTGGTGCAGATATAGGACAAGTTTAACACTTTTTAATGGAGGCAATTCACATTTGTGATGTCATAACTAAGCATTGAATAAGAAAGGTAGTGGTGCGCTGTACACAAAGAGGATATATCTATTGATAAAAGCAGTATATAAAATTCGCAATGGGGGGATATCCAGTAAACAATACAGGTCTGGGTATGTCTATGTGACTAGTTTAAACAGCAACACTCATTTCTACTAATAGTCCACAACATAAATACATAAAATAGTGAAAATTCATTTAAAATCCAAAGTGCAACGTGTTGCGATCCTGTAGTCGCATAAAAGTGCAAATATTCCAATGTGCCGCTGTGGCTGATAAAACAATAATGCTCGTTGCTATTAGTGTAAAATCTATAACATGAAACCGTGAAACAATAAAAACAAGAAAAAAGAAAAAACACAATATAACATTCAAAAGTGCAGCGTGTTGCGATCCTAAAATCGCATAAAGTGCAAGTGTTCAGCTGTGGTGCACATAGGCAAACCTTCAAACATAAATGATAATTAAGTGACAAAAAATATAAGTGTATCAGACACAAAGTCAGTTTTCAGTGCAAAGTGCTGCGATTATTCTCAAAATCGCATAGGATGTGACTTCTTCAACAAGATATACGATGTGGAGCTGTTGCAATGGGAAGGGCAGTGGTGCTGGTGGAAGGGGATATGGCCTTGGTGGTCCCGTATATACCAGTAATGGATGTCCCCTTACCTTACCGCTGTAAGGTAACAGTGTATATATAGAGAGCTTTTTGGGATCCTTTTAGCGGAGTTTTCCCTTTAATGTGGGGTGCCCAGGTCCTGACCAATGATATGGTCCCTTTAAGGGGGTTTCCTCTGTGGTATGGCAGTCAGGGTTCCTCAGTGGTATGACATATACATGGGTTTAAGCAGAGATGGAGGAAGAATACTCCATAGTGTAAAGTGCTTCAACAGGTTTATTGTTATTAAAACAGTTTCAAAATACTCACAAACAAACAGTACAAGCAGTGTATAAACGAGCTGCGGGCTCGGTCTACGTCACTTCCTGGTTGCTGTGTCCCGACTCGTGTTCGTCACGGGTCACGTGACTTCATCAGGGGATTCATCAGGTACACTGAAAGACACAAGGGGAGAGGTGCCTCCTGGTGCAGATATAGGACAAGTTTAACACTTTTTAATGGAGGCAATTCACATTTGTGATGTCATAACTAAGCATTGGTTAAATCCCAGCGTAGTGGTAGTCATCAGTTTCGTCAGTCCATTCCTACTTGATAAGCGCTCTGTGCTTGATACAAACACCACTGGATGGTAAGAAGCAGCGGTGGAGATTGCTCAGAACGAGGCTTGAAGCGCAGTTGGTATGCAGGCAAGCCCATTAGAGTACCCGAATACCTGTCTCTAGCCCATTAGTGTACATGAGTACCTATCTGGTCATTTTGTAGTTAATTCCACTGTCCTGGTGCTCCAGAACCTTCAAAAGTATGATATACAGGAATTAATTTAGATGTGTAATTTATACTCCTAGAAAGCCTGACAGTGCTCCCTGCATGTTGGGCCTCTGTATGTGGCCAGGCAGTGGTATCGCCATACTTGGGGGGAGTAGCAGAATATTTTGGGGTGTAATTGTTGTTATGTATATGCTATGTGTTAGAAATACCGTATTTATTGGCGTATAACACGCGCCGGCGTATAACACGCACCCCAAGTTTAGGAGGGAATTTTAAGGAGAAAAACTTACATTTAAATGCCCATCAATGCAGCCTTATCAGTGTCAATCTGAAGCCTTGTCAGTGTCATTTGCAGCCTTGTCATGCAGCCTGTCCATCATTGCAGCCTTGTCATGCAGCCTGTCCGTCATTGAGCCTTGTCATTGCAGCCTGTCCGCCATGCAGCATTGTCATGCAGCCTGTCCGTCATGCAGTTTGTCCGTCATTCCAGCCTTGTGCATTGTTGTTCCCTCAGTGAGTCAGCTTTTGTTTTTAAAAATGGCGCAGGACATAGGACACAGGACATCTCGGCAGCGCCCGGAAGTTCTCGGCGGCTTTCGGCCGCCTCGGCCGTACCCGGCGGCTTTCGGCCGCCTCGGCTTCGGCTGTACTCAGCGGCTTTCGGACGCTCTCGGGCATTCTCTGCGGTTTTCGGCCGCCGAGAAGGGCCGAAGGCGGGCCAAAAGCCGCGAGAAGGGCCGAAGGCTGCTGAAAGCTGCCCAGAGCCCAAAAATCACGCGGAAATCGCGGGGGGATCGTCGTATAACACGCACAATTTTCCCCTGATTTTAAGGGGAAAAAAGTGAGTGTTATACGCCGATAAATACGGTATTTTATAAATTGACTTTGTATAAAAAAAAAAAAATTCATTTTCTTTCCACATATTTCAAAAACTTGTGGAAAAAAAGACTCATAATGCCTAGAGTATATGTTGGGGTATTTTGCTTTCCAAAATGGGGTCATTTTGTGGGTAATTCTATTGTCCTGGTGATCCAGGGCCTTCAAAAGTATAATAGGTCGTTAGGAAATTTTATCTGTAATTTATGCTCCTAGAACGCCTGATGGTGCTCCCTGCATGATGGACTTCTCTATGTGGCCAGGCTGTGAAAGGCTCACACATATGGTATAGCCATACTCGGGAGGAGTAGCAGAATATATTTTTGGGTGTATTTGGAAGTATGCATATGCTGTGTGTGAAAAATAACTTGTTATTATGACAATTTTGTGTTAAAAAAAAAAAAATATATATATATATATATATATATATATATTATTTTTCCCAAGAATTGTGGGGAAAAAAAATACAACTTCAAAAAACTCCCCATGCCTCTTACTAAATACCTTGAACTGTCTACTTTTCAAAGCGTCAATTGGGGGGGTATTTTTATTGTCCTCAAGAAATGAGATAGGCAGTCAGTGCATCAGGTGTGATCAATTTTCAGTGATTGCCACCATAGCTTTTAGACTATAACTTTCACAGACTAAATGTCCACTAATTTGGGTTATTTTTACCAAAGATATTTAGCAATATATATTTTGGCACAAATTTATAAACAAAAATAACTTATTTGCTAAATATTTTCATGGAAACTACATTTTTTTTTCAAAATTTTTGCTCTTTTTTTCATTTGTCATAAAAAAAAACCCAGTGGTGTTTTAATACCACCAAAAGAAAGCTCTATTTGTGTGAAAAAATTATAAAAATTGTTTTTAGCAGGAAGGAAGTATATAAAAGACAGCAGGTGAAGCCGGCGACACCCATAACTGCTGAGTGCAGCAAGAGCTGAACACAAGCTGTGGCACAACAGGAACCAGCCAACCTACAGCAGTAACAGGTAAGACACAGATCAGCACTGCAGCCGATCTGTGGCAGTAACCCCCACTTACGACGTCCCCCTACACATCTGGGGGCAGGCTTGGAGGGAAATTTCTGATGGAATCTGGTCACCAAACGTGGGGCTGAGACATCGGTGACAGGAACCCAAGACCTGTCCTCCGGACCATAGCCCTTCCAATCAATGAGATAGAGTAGCTTCCCTTGAGTATTTGGAGTCCAATATTTCTTTAACAACTTAATAACCGCCCTATAGCCGAATGACGGCTTCAGGGCGGTTTCTTAACTCTGGGAGGCCGTCATATGACGTCCTCCCAGAATTCCACTCTCGCACGCCCCCTGGGGCGCGCACTCGAGAGCATCCGCGACCGCCGGGTCCAAAGGACCCGGCGCATCACGGATCACAGTAAACGGCCGCTCATAGCGGCCGTTTACCACGTGATCGCTCCGTCAAATGACGGAGTGATCACTTGTAAACAAACCGGCGTCATGTTATGACGCCGGTTCCTCCCTCCCCCTCTCTGTACCGATCGGAACAGCGGAGGGGGGAAGAGATCGGTGTCAGCAGCGATGTGGGCTGCATCTGCAGTGCCCACATCGCTGCTCACCTAAAATTAACCCTGCAATAACCCTGCAATAACCCTGCAATACCCTGCAATACTCTGCAATACCCTGCAATACTCTGCATTACCGTGCATTACCGTGCAATACCCTGCAACACTCTGCAATGCTCTGCAACACTCTGCAACGCTCTGCAACACTCTGCAATGCTCTGCAACGCTCTGCAATGCTCTGCAACACCCGCCAATACCGTGCAACACTCTGCAATGCTCTGCAACACCCGACAATATCCTGCAATGCTCTGCAACGCAATACTCTGCAACGCCATACTCTGAGATACCCAGCCATACCCAGCCATAGTCGGTGATACCCTGCAATACCCAGCCATAGACACCCCCCCCCCTCCCGCCGCCCACCGGTGCTTCTACCGACTCGCCAATACGATCAAATCCAGAATCTTTTTTTTTTTTTTTCAAGCTTCCCAGCTTAGAGGTGAGATGTGGGTCTTATTGACCCCATATTTCACTGTAAAGAGGACCTGACATGCCATATTCCTATTACAAGGGATGTTTACATTCCTTGTAATAGGAATAAAAGTGATCAAAAAATTTATTTTTGGGAAAAAAAAATGTCAAACTAAAATAAATAAAGTAAAATGAACAATAACATTTTTTTTTTTTTTTAAAGCGCCCCTGTCCCCATGTGCTCGCATGCAGAAGCGAACGCATACCTAAGTCCCGCCCACATATGAAAACGGTGTTCAAACCACACATGTGAGGTATCGCTGCGAACGTTAGAGCGAGAGCATTAATTCTAGTCCTAGACCTCCTCTGTAACTCAAAACATATAACCAGTAAAAAAAAAAAAAAATCGTCGCCTATGGGGATTTTTAAGTAGCGACGTTTGGCGCCATTGTTTTTTGTGTTTTTTTGTTTTTTTTTAAGCACAAAACTGTTTTTTTTTCCAAAAAAAAGCATTCGAAAAATTGCTGCGCAAATACAGTGCGAGATAAAAAGTTGCAACAACCACCATTGTATTCTCCAGGGGGTTTGCTAAAAAAACATATATAATGTTTTGGGATTCGATGTAATTTACTAGCAAATAAATGATGATTTTTACATGTAGGAGAGAAATGTCAGAATTGTCCTGGGTGCTCAAGAACGCCTGATGGCGCTCCCTGCATGTTGGGCCTCTGTATGTGGCCACACTGTGTAAAAGTCTCACACATGTGGTATCGCCGTACTCGGGAGTAATAGCAGAATGTGTTTTGGGGTGTAATTTGTGGTATGCATATGCTGTGTGAGAAATAAACTGATAATATGACAATTTTGTGAAGAAAAAAAATAAAGTAAAAAAAATCTTAATTTTGCAAAGAATTGTGGGAAAAAATGACAACTTCAAAAAACTCATCATGCCTCTTACTAAATACCTTGGAATGTCTTCTTTCCAAAAAGGGGTCATTTGGGGGGTATTTGTACTTTTCTGGCATGTTAGGGTCTCAAGAATTGAAATAGGCCGTCAGTACTTCAGGTGTGATCAATTTTCAGATATTGGCACCACAGCTTGTGGACTCTATAACTTTCACAAAGACCAAATAATATCCACCAATTTGTACTTATTTTTACCAAAGATATGTAGTGGTATAAATTTTGGCCAAAAATTATGAAGAAAAAATTACTAATCTGCTAAATTTTATAACAGAAATGAAGAAAAATTCATTTTTTTACAGAATTTTCTGTATTTTTTCTTTTATAGCACAAAAAATAAAAAACCCAGCGGTGATTAAATACCACCAAAAGAAAGCTCCATTTGTGTGAAAAAAAGGACAAAAATTTCATATAGGTCCAGTGTTGCATGACTGAGTAATTGTCATTCAAAATGTGAGAGCACCGAAAGCTGAAAATTGGTCTGGGCAGGAAGGGTGTTTAAGTACCCAGTGGTCAAGTGGTTAATCTCATACAGATCCGGGGTATCAGCCGCAGGAAGATAAGAAGGGTCAAGAGAAGCAATTGAGGACAAGTGGCCTGAGTGGGTAAACATGGAAGGCATTTGGGATCCGGAGATGAGAGGGCAGACAAAGCTTGAAAGCAACTGGACTGATCTATTTGAGAATGGGAAATAGACCAATGAAGCGAGGGACAAATTTCATTGAGGGCACCCAAGTCGGATGTGCTTGGTAGCGAGTCAAACTCTATCGCCAGGCAGGAACTTAAGAGCCGGACGGCAATGACGATCTGCTGCAGTTTTATGCCTGGAAGCAGCTAGATGAAGATTCTCAGACTTCTTTCCAGATTGAGTTGAAGGACCTTTGGGTTTCAGCTGCCGTTGGTACAAGAGAAATGGAAACAGGAAAGGGAACAGATGGATGTTGCCTGTAAACAGTGAAGAAAGGAGATTTTCCAGAACTGGCATTGGAGTGACGGTTTAAGGCGAACTCCGCCCAGGGCAAAAGGTCCACCCAGTCATCTTGGTGGGTTGAGATGAAGGCATGGAGAAAACGTTCTACATTTTGATTGACACGTTCCGTTTGCCCATTGGACTGGGGATGAAAGGCAGATGAGAGATCCAATTTAATGCCAAAGGAGCTGGCCAAGGCTCTCCAAAATTGAGCAGTAAATTGAACGCCTCTGTCAGAGACGATATGTGAAGGCATCCCATGAAGACGAACGATCTCCTTAATGAAAGTTGTGGCAAGACTGGGAGCAGAAGGTAGGCCTGGGAAAGGAATCAAGTGACACATTTTGGAGAACCGATCCACCACTACACAGATGACTGTAGAACCTGTTGAGGGGGGGACAGATCCAAGATAAAATCCATGCAAATACAACACCAAGGTATATCCGGAACTGGTAAGGGCAGAAGCAGCCCAGCTGGGGCAGACGTGGAAGATTTGGATAGTACACAAACCATACCAGCTTGAAAGTACTCCTTGACATCCTTACGAAGCGAAGGCCACCAGTAATGATGCTGAAGAAGGTCACAAGTATGGAGTATGCCAGAATGTCCAGAAAACTTGGAGTCATGTGCCCAAGCAAGGAGTTTGGGACGAAGTGCAGGAAATACAAAAGTTTTACCTGGAGGAGGGTGTGTAGACCGTAGCTGAGTAGTGGCTAGAATATAATGCGGAGGGATGATGGGACCAGGATCAAGGTGATTCTCAGAATCAATAATAAAATAAGAATATCACCCAGATATACCGACATACAGAAGGTCGCGGAAGATCTCATTAACAATGTTTTGGAAGACAGCTGGGGCATTGCACAAGCCAAAGGGCTTCACAAGATATTCATAATGTCCATCCCTGGTGTTAAAGGCGGCATTCCACTTATCTCCTTCACAGATTCTTATTAAATTGTAGGCCCCTCTAAGATCCATTTTGGTAAAAACACTAGAACCCCGCAGTCTGTCAGAGTTTGGAAATTAAAGGAAGAGGGTATTGGTTCTTCGTGGAGATGGCGTTAAGGCCCCCGTAGTTGTTGCTCTCTACAAAGAAAAACAGGCTCCGGCGGCTGAGTTTGATTTCCTGATGAAACACTTTTGCAGGTTTTCCCACATGTATTCAGACATGGCTTGTGTCTCGGGGATAGATAGAGGGTAGACACGGACTTGGGGAGGAGAGGTCCCAGGTAAAAGATCAATGGAGCAGTCATAGTCTCTGTGAGGAGGAAAGCGATCAGCGGACTTTTTACAGAAAACATCTCAAAGACTGATATTGGGAAGGCAACATGGGTGTAGTAGAGGTTTCGGCCAGAGGAATGGGAGGAGGTGGTAGTACCTAGGAAATACATTGTTGCTGACACTGAGGACCCCAAGCCAATACTTGTCCAGAGTTCCAATCAAGATGCAGGGAGTGTTTCTGCAACCATGGAAAGCCCCGGATGATGGGACTGGGGGATTTAGGCAGAATTAGGAAAGAGTTCCTCACCATGCAAAACCCCAATGCATAACACAATAGGAGGGGTTTTAAACCGGACTGAGCTCATTGGCAAGAAGGAGCCATCTACTGCGGTCACAGAGAGGGGTGTAGCCAAGGCAACAAAGGAAATGCCCAACTCGGAAGCCAAAGATTGTTCAATGAAATTCCTGGCAGCTCCAGAGTCCACGTATGCAGAGAGTTAGGCATTTTGAGCCAAGTGGATAGCCACAGGAAGGGTGAAACGAGGGAAGTGGACAAAATTAAAGGATCGGTCTAGATCACCTCCCTCTGAGTGACCTAGACCCGGGAATTTCCCAGAAGGACTGGACAGGAGTTTAAAAGATGTCCTTTTATAGCCACAAAGGCACAAGCCCAATCCCATGCGCCGGGCACATTCCTCTGGAGTGAGGCGAATTCACCCAAGCTGCATAGGTACTTCCAGCATGTGAGAGGTTGAAGACGGAGAGGATTCCACAGGTCTTTGGAATACCTGTGCTGGACGGCCAGTAGGGGGATGACGGGATCTGGATTTCTCCAGGGCTCGCTCCTGGAAGCGAATGTCTATTTGAATGCTCAATGCGATTAAATCATCGAATGTTGTAGGAATGGTGCATCCAGTGATTTCATCCTTTACACGCTCAGATAGGCCTTGCCAGAAGGTAGCAGTAATGGCCTCATTATTCCATTTGGGTTCAGCAGCCAGCGTACGGAATTTAACTGCGTATTGGTCGACTGTCATTCCTTTCTGACGAAGATTAAGGAGGGCCCCAGCAGCAGCAGACACTCTGCAGGGCTCATCAAGTTTTCCGGAATGCATCCAAAAAGGGCTGGAGGTCAGGGGTGATAGAATCGTGTGATACCCAGAGTGGGGAGGCCCAAGCTAGAACATCACCGGAAAGGAAAGAGATGATATATGCGACTGGTGTGATTAGTCGGAAAATGGTGGCTGGAAAGTTCAAAGTGGATGGAACACTGATTAATGAAGCCCTGACAAGCCTTAGGGTCGCCAGAAAAATGAGGTGGCCACAGCAGATGCAAGTAGGGATTGCCAGGTGTAGCAGGTAACACGGGAGCAGCAGAAGCAGGAATGGGAGGTGCTGAAGTAGCAGACAATACAGATGGGAAACAAGATCCTGTAGAACCAGCATTATTTGCTCTTGATTTGCTTGCTGGGAATTACGTTTCTGAACTAGATGTTGCATTTGATCCTCGGCCAGTAGCTGACTCTCTGAGGAGCTCATGGCTTGCGCAAACTATCACGGTACTATTACAGTGAACCCACAGGCAATCAGGTTATACGGGATCCCCAGGGCATGGAGTCTAAGGGCCAGCTGGTATTCTGCCAGGGACCTCCTCACGAGGGTTTGGGATTAGCTGCGTGCTGACCCCAGGTCACAACCCCCGGGTTCACCCTGCTCACTAGGGGTGAACAAGAAGACACTGTCAGACACGGATGGATGGATGAAGCAAAGACGAGCCAGATAGCGAGCCAAGGTCAGGGCGGGCAGCAGACAATGTAGTCAGGAGAACTAGCCGAGTTGGTACACAAGAGATCAGTTCACGAGAGGTCGGGTTGCACAAAGAGCGCTCAGAGAGAAGTGTTGCTCAAGCAACCAGAAACTGGTCTGTGTGGAACTTAACTAGAGAAGCACATGGGAGGCTGGACAGGAAGTAGCAGGAAGGAAGTATATAAAAGGCAACAGGTGAAGCCGGCAACACCCATAACTGCTGGGTGCAGCAACAGCTGAACACAAGCTGTGGAAGAACAGGAACCAGCCAACCTACAGCAGTAACAGGTAAGACACAGATCAGTACCGCAGCCGATCTGTGACAGGTAGATTCCAGAAGATAGCTAGGAAGGAAGATATTCCTCTGTGCAGCTCACACAAAGTGACAAGGAAATAACTTTTCTGTCAGGACCAACATGTATTTTCTGTATTTGCTCAGAATGTTCTTGGCACAAAAATAAAGATTAAAAAAAACTAAGGTAGACTGCACATCTAAACTGTAAGGTGCACTATATTGCACTCGTGTTCTAGTTGAAAAAGTCTTCCTTCAACACAAGACTTCCTTCAACACAAAATAAAAGCTATGATACTTATGATTTTAGATCTATAGGAGAATATGGGGGATGGTTAGGTATAACCCTATATGGAAAATATCATAGACATCATAAAGACAACCATGTGGACACCCTATTTCTGTGATACTCCTCATTGTATTAATATTATGTTTGAATGTCTTTTTATTACCATTAACTTTTACATGTTGATATATTTTTGATCTTTGGGTCAAAGCACACAAAAATACACATGAAATATATTTGTAATTCAATGTAAATGTGCTAAAGTGTTTCTCCACTGACATTGTTCACTTCTTGACCATTATATCAAACAAAGAGCACCAGATATTCTAAATATATCCACAGCATTATTCAAACACACTTAAAAACACAGGTGTTTGCAGTTTTAGGCTGGGTTCACACTATAGCAATGCGGGAACGCCGCAAATCCGCGGCGTTTTCCCGCATCGCATACCTCCCGCCGGCAGTTCACACTGCCCTATGCGGACGGCTGGGAGTGTCAATGATATGTTAATGACACCCCCAGATCCGTCCGCATATCGCAGTGCGATCTGCACACTCGCACAGGAATCGGATCGCATGGTGTGAACACCCATGCGATCCGATTCTGCTGCGGACCAAAAAAAGGGTCCCGTGCGAGTTTGCTGCGGGAGCGATGCGAATTCAGCCGATACTATCTGTATGGCTGAACTCGCATCGCTACGGAGATCGGATGTGATTTGCACTGCAGTGCGGTGCGAATCACATCCGGATCTCCCCCCGCAGCAGTGTGAACCAAGCCTTATGGAAAATACTGTAACTGAAGCCAGGTTTACACTTAACCAGTGGCAGCCACAAAAAATAAAATAAAAAATAAATAATAATTTGATTTTATTACTGGCCCTTTAAAAAAAAAATACAAAGAAAGTTAAAAAGTTCCTTAAGTGCACTGTGTTCGGACGCTGAACAATTGGGGGGGGGAGACACAGGCTGCATGGGGGGGCAGAGTCTGCATTTAATGGGACACAGGCAGGCTGAATTGGGGGGGGGGGGCAGAGGCTGCATTTTATGTGATAGAGGCTGCATTTCATGTGACACAGGTTGCATGTAAGGAGGGACTCCGCTGGGGACACCTGATGTAAGGACGGACTCTGCTGGGGATGCCTGATGGCATCTGGTTGTAGGCGACGTAGCTAGTGACACGCTCAGGGCTCCCACTGATTCTGCATTATGGTGAGTTGAATGATTTCATTTTATATTACAATGTAATAATATAAATAAAGTGCTTCAATCATCCTGACACCACAACAACCATGGTCCTGGGATGATTAAAGTGCTAACACCAGGTGTTTGGAGTATCTTTATCTGCTCATTGTTAAACTTTCTAGAATACACATTTCTATTGTTGTGTAGGATCTGGGCCTGCTGTCCCTTCATTCCTCTCGTCCCTCTCCCTCCATCCCTCGTTCATCTCAGACGCTAACCACACCACCTTAGAGCCACGCCCACTATTTTGCTCAAATTTCACCCATTTTCACCAAGTGGGAGGGGCCAAAAATGAAGGGCGGGGTCTGGTGCCCCCCATCCTAAAACTTCACCAGCTGCCACTGCACTTAACTACAGTCTAATACCAATAAAAACATCAGATTTTGGTGTGAAAGTAAATGATCACGTTTTAAGCTGATGTACGAATCGTAGAATAAAGTATGGTGTCTGTGTGGACAGCAGCCATCAGTTATGTATTGGCTTTTAGGGTTTGTTCACCTTGTAAGTACTTTTCTGTAAGAAAAATGCAGAACGTGCAATATAAAATATCAGTATTACATTATTTGTCTGTTTCACATCATATTCTGCATTAGAGCCGGTTCACACAGCGGGCGATGCGAGGCGACACGACTCGCCTCGCCTCGCTCTCGCAAGTCGCCCCCGTTCTGTACAATGGAACCGTTCTGAGAGGAGCGACTCGAGTCGCTCCGACTCAGAAAAAAGGTTCCTGTACTACTTTTGGGCGACCTCGGGGCGACTTGCATTGACTTCTATACAGAAGTCATCTGCAAGTTGCCGCTGAGGTCGCGGCAGGTCGCGGCGAGGCAAGTCGGAGTCGCCTCGCCTCGCCTGCAGTGTGAACCGGCCCTTAAGAAGTGTACAAAGGGGATATAAACAAATAACAGCTCCCAACCGGGGTAGCTTAACAGGTAGAGTGGGACTTAAAACCATCCTTATTAGTGTCACTCCAACCCTAACAAAACAGGTTGGTGACTTGATAAAAAACAGTCAGATAAAGAGAGAGCTGTTATTTGTTTATATCCTCTTTACGATGTTGATCCTTTTTGTGCAACCCTTGTCTTGCTATCCAAGTGTAAAAAGGCTTATTTAAACTTATGTTCCAAGAACCTGCATTTTGCTATTCATGTCAGTCGACTGCAATGGTTATAAATTGGTTTAAAACGTATAGCAAAGACAGTGTTAACATGCCGTAAATATATGCAAATGCGTGTAAACAGCTGTAGGCCTCACATTGCTCCTGGCTTGAGTTGACAGTTCTTGGGGGCCCAGAGCAAAGACATATATGGATGCGAGAAAAGAATCGGCTATGTGTCAACTGCAATACTATTCTTCTGTATTGCCACTATCTCTCTTCACTGATGTTACTCTTTCATTTTTTTTATCAAAAGCATACAACCAACTGAGAGATAAGTTGGGGTTCAAAATATGTATATATGGTCATCTTATTTTCCTCTAGCATTTCTTACATATGAAACCTTCATATTTGCAGACCCAGTTAAATCATACGAAGATATTGAGGAAACCTCCAAGAAGAACACTGAAGATAAAATTAAAATCCCAGATAGCAAGCAATTGTGCTGCAAGTTTGAAAATGACTTGCTAAGCTATTGCTAAACTCGCCAGGCTTCACAAGTTTAATGCACAATTGCAGCAAGTCCGCATTGCATTGACTCCAGATCAACTTTCTTTGAAAACATTCTGCAAGTCTGCTGCAAGTTCTGGTTCAGTTATGTTGTGCAATAGTCATCCCACCACAGGGGTCACTGTGGCTGAATTTTCATGCTGTAGACCTCTTGCTGTAGACTCACCACTGCAACTTTGCTCTTGCTAGAGACTTGCCATGCAAATTTGCTTCAAATTTGAAAAGTGTCAACTAGAACTTTGGCTTCAAGTGCCTCTGCGAGTGTACAACTTGGCAGTGAAAATGTGCAGCAAGTTAAGAGGCTTACAATTCAAAACTGCCACACATTTGTGGCAAGTTATCCTTGCTATCTGGGGTATTATGCATCGCAATTTATTGTATGTATTTTTTTTCTTCTTTCTCTGTGCATGGATGGTTGTAAACATGCAAAAACCTTAATAAAAACTATCATTTAAATTTGTTTTACCTAGCAACCTTAACCACTTAACAACCGCCCTATAGTCGAATGACGGCTACAGGGCGGTTTCTTAACTCTGGGAGGCCGTCATATGACGTCCTCCCAGAATTCCGCTCTTGCGTGCCCCCTGGGGCATGCACTCAAGAGCATCCGTGACCGCCGGGTCCATAGGACCCGGCGCATCATGGATCACGGTAAACGGCCGCTCATAGCGGCCGTTTACCACGTGATCGCTCCGTCAAATGACGGAGTGATCACTTGTAAACAAACCGGCGTCATGTTATGACGCCGGTTCCTCCCTCCCCCTCTCTGTACCGATCGGAACAGCGGAGGGGGAAGAGATCGGTGTCAGCAGCGATGTGGGCTGTATCTGCAGTGCCCACATCGCTGCTCACCGAAAATTAACCCATCAATACCCTGCCATTACTCTGCATTACTCTGCAACACCCTGCAACACTCTGCAATACCCTGCAACACTCTGCAATACCCTGCAACGCTCTGCAACACCCGCCAATACCCTGCAACACTCTGCAATGCTCTGCAACACCCACCAATACCCTGCAACATTCTGCAATGCTCTGCAACACCCGCCAATACTGTGCAACACTCTGCAACACCCTCCAATATCCTGCAATGCTCTGCAACGCAATACTCTGCAACGCCATACTCTGAGATACCCAGCCATACTCTGAGATACCCAGCCATACCCAGCGATAGTCGGTGATACCCTGCAATACCCAGCCATAGACACCCCCCCCCCCTCCCGCCGCCCTCCGGTGCTTCTACCGACTCGCCAATACAATCAAATCCAGAATCTTTTTTTTTTTTTTTTTTTTTCAGGCTTCCCAGCTTAGAGGTGTCATGCCATATTCCTATTACAAGGGATGTTTACATTCCTTGTAATAGGAATAAAAGTGATCAAAAAATTTATTTTTGGGGAAAAAAATGTCAAACTAAAATAAATAAAGTAAAATTAACAATAATTTTTTTTTTTTTTTAAAGCGCCCCTGTCCCCATGTGCTCGCATGCAGAAGCAAACGCATACATAAGTCCCGCCCACATATGAAAACGGTGTTGAAACCACACATGTGAGGTATCGCTGCGAACGTTAGAGCAAGAGCAATAATTATAGCCATAGACCTCCTCTGTAACTCAAAACATATAACCAGTAAAAAAAAAAAAAAATCGTCGCCTATGGGGATTTTTAAGTAGCGACGTTTGGCGCCATTTCACGAGCCTGTGCAATTTTGAAGAGTGACATGTTGGGTATCGAATTACTCGGTGTAACTTCATCTTTCACATTATGCAAAAATTGGGCTAACTTTACACTTTTTTTTAAGCACAAAACTGTTTTTTTTCCAAAAAAAAGCATTCGAAAAATTGCTACGCAAATACCGTGTGAGATAAAAAGTTGCAATGACCACCATTGTATTCTCCAGGGTGTTTGCTAAAAAAACATATATAATGTTTTGGGGTTCTATGTAATTTTCTAGCAAATAAATGATGATTTTTACATGTAGGAGAGAAATGTCAGAATTGTCCTGGGTGCTCCAGAACGCCTGATGGCGCTCCCTGCATGTTAGGCCTCTGTATGTGGCCACACTGTGTAAAGGTCTCACACATGTGGTATCGCCGTACTCGGGAGTAATAGCAGAATGTGTTTTGGGGTGTAATTTGTGGTATGCATATGCTGTGTGAGAAATAAACTGATAATATGACAATTTTGTGAAGAAAAAAAAAAAGTAAAAAAAATCTTGATTTTGCAAAGAATTGTTTGAAAAAATGACAACTTCAAAAAACTCATCATGCCTCTTACTAAATACCTTGGAATGTCTTCTTTCCAAAAAGGGGTCATTTGGGGGTATTTGTACTGTTCTGGCATGTTAGGGTCTCAAGAATTCAAATAGGCCGTCAGTACTTCAGGTGTGATCAATTTTCAGATATTGGCACCATAGCTTGTGAACTCTATAACTTTCACAAAGACCAAATAATATCCACCAATTTGTACTCATTTTTACCAAAGATATGTAGTAGTATAAATTTTGGCCAAAATTTATGAAGAAAAAATTACTAATCTGCTAAATTTTATAACAGAAACAAAGAAAAATTCATTTTTTTTACAGAATTTTCTGTATTTTTTCTTTTATAGCACAAAAAATAAAAAACCCAGTGGTGATTAAATACCACCAAAAGAAAGCTCCATTTGTGTGAAAAAAAGGACAAAAAATTTCATATAGGTCCAGTGTTGCATGACTGAGTAATTGTCATTCAAAATGTGAGAGCCCCGAAAGCTGAAAATTGGTCTGGTTATTAAGGGTGTTTAAGTGCCTAGTGGTCAAGTGGTTAATGTGGTAGGCTTGCACTACAAATACTTTAACTAAACAACTTAAATAATACTGCATTAATCACATTCTTTATTTTCTTCTAGGTAAATCACTGCCTTTGAAGCCTCCATTTTACATCTGGTTTGACACTGTCACTGCCACCATGAGCAGTCCACTTTCACCAACAGACTATGACAGTCTGGAGATTCAGCAGCAATATAATGATATCAATAACCGATGGGATCTTGCAAATGATGATGACTGGGACAACGAAAACAGTTCTGCACGTCTCTTTGAAAGATCAAGAATCAAAGCACTAGCAGGTAACCACACTGGGGCTTTTGTAAGAAAAATGAAAAGAAACAAGTTGGGATGATGCCTATAGACAATGTCAAGTTATCATCAACCCTGGCAAGAATTCAAGCCATGTACCCCTCTTCTACTCATGTGATAAAATGCCATATCTATACTTTACCTGCTTAAGTTAATTTAGGGATTATGCTCAGGCAAATGTAATACAAAGTAAAAGTATTTCCTAGCTGCTTTGAAATATGTAAGACCTTACATCAAATTTTGCATCATATAAACAGCTTGTTTATATGAAACATCTAAGATGTTAGAGATATGAACCTTGGGTTCCTAGATAGCAAGGATAACTTGCCACAAATTTGTGGCAGTGTTGAATTGCACATTTTCACTGGCAAGTTGTACACTGAAGAGCACTTGAAGCATAAGTTCTATTTGGAACTTTTCCAATTTGAAGTAAATTTACGTGGCAAGTCTCTAGCAAGAACAAAGTTATAGTGGTGAGTCTACATCAAGAGTTCTGCAAGTCTACAGCATGAAAATTCAGCCAAAGTGACCCCTCTGGTGGGATGATAATTGCACAACATAACTGAATCAGAACTTGCAGCAGACTTGCAGGATGTTTGCAAAGAAAGTTGATCTGCAGTCATGCAATGTGGACTTGCTGCAATGGTGCAACAAACTTGTGAAGCTTATAGTGAAGTCTTGTGAAGTCTAGCAATAGCTTAGCAAGTCATTGTTAAACTTGCAGCATTATTGCTTGCTATCTGGGTTGCTGTTTATATTTATCTGCTACTAGGATTAAAATAGGTAGATTACAGAGGGACCATTACTTTTTTTACATTGTTACTACAAATACCTTTTAAATTTCAAGTACCATGCATACACCTTTACATATGCTTAATTTTCACAGAAGCTTCTTCATGTTGTGGTTAGCTTTCATGCACAAATAGGATGTGCCTCTTGTGAAATAAAAGCTATGGTTTTGTGACAGTTGAAATTCTTATTACTTATGAGGTTTATAAGTTTTTCAGTAGTGAAAACCACTTAAAGCATTAGAGCAAATCCTAAAGATAATCAAAACAAGATCGGTAGCACTGAAGATTGTCCAAATCAGACCAACATTCATAGTCAATATACTGTATATAGCCTGTAGATTCAGACCAATATTTATAACTAAATTAACTTTACAATTTTTACCACTTTTGAAAGCAAACTGGCTCTGGAAATACAATAATGGCACATTCATGCTTGTCTCCAAACTTCTCCATTTACAGAAGTCTGAAATTTATTGATCAAAATTCACTTAGAAAAATACCAGATTGCACATTTCAGAAGATTTATAAACACAAAACATTAAAGTCAGATTAATGTCACGTGCACACGATCAAACTATCCAGTGGACTTGGTCCGGCGGACCAGAGTCCGCCGGACAATCCGCCCGTGTGTGGGTTCCGGCTTCCCCTTTAAGTGCGAAGGTGGCAACATTGACTTCCTTCGCTAGTCCCGGCTACCTGGAGCCGCGTTCAAAATTAAAGGACTTTCCTCCATGTGTGGGTAAGTCCATTCATTTTCAAAAGTACGGCGGACTCCTGCCATAGTCCGGCGGACCTAGTCCACTGGAAAAGTCCGGTTGTGTGTGGGCTGGTCCGCTCATTCGGAAAGTCCGGCTGACTTTCTGCCGCTTTGTCCCCAGACTAAGTCCCCTGGATAGTCTGATCGTGTGTACGTGGCATAATAGGCATAAAATGGCAATAGATGACCTAAGTTTCACTGGAAATGACAGACATTTGTTCATGCACAAAAGCACAACCCCACGCTTCACTATACAGTAACTTACAATTTGGCTACCCAGCATATGTAGTGCATGCATGCATGCTGAAGTACTTTAGTCTTTCTGCACAGAGATTTTGTAGCAACCGATAGCCAACATTATTACCTCTAAAGGTAATCCAACATTGCTAGATTCCTGCCCAAGAGATTCATTAAAGTGGAGTTCCACCCAAAATTAGATATTTTACTTCAAGGATGCCTAACCCCTCCTAAGTTTCTACCTCTCAGGCACTCAAATATAATAGACAATCTAGTAAAAGTGTTCAAACATGGCATCTCCCTTGACATTCCTATCCATTCTTAGTTGCTGTAGGCTATTATAACCCAACAAAGTGAACATAAATTCTTAGGGGCTTGTTTATCCCTTTTCATGCCGAAGCCTATTTCTGACATTTGTTGCTTAGAAGTTCAAATCCATATTTTTTGCTAGAAAATTACTTAGAACCCACAAACATATATATATATATATATATATATATATATATATATATATAATAGGATTTTTATATACAGCTTACCTGTAAAATCCTTTTCTTGAGAGTACATCACGGGACACAGGAGCTCATTACATAGTGGGTTATATAGGCACCTCTGGGGATTGGACACTGGTTAACCCCAATTAAGGAGAATTCCTCCCCTATATAACCCCTCCCATATGGGAGGCACCTCAGTTTTGTAGCAAAGCAATAGGAAACCACGTAAAACCCAAGAGGGGCGGGAGCCCTGTGTCCCGCGATGTACTCTCAAGAAAAGGAGTTTACAGGTAAGCTGTATATAAAAATCCTATTTTCTTGATCATACATCACGGGACACAGGAGCTCAATACATAGTGGGATGTCCCAAAGCAATGCTCAGATTGAGGGTTGGGAGACACAGATCATAATTATAGACCGCCATGGACCGGAGGACCTAAACTGCAGCCTACAGCACACTGCGCCCAAAGGCGATATCCTCTTGCCCTCTGACATCCACCTGATAGAATCTGGTGAATGTGTGGACTGATGACCAAGTTGCAGCCTTACAGATCTGAGCCAGGGAGGCCAATCAGTTTTACTTATCTGAGCAGTTGCTTGAAGATAGATATTGATTGCCCTAACCACATCCAAAGTGTGCAAAGATTCTTCTTCTGCGGACTGTGGGTCCGGAAAAAAAGATGGTAGGATTACATCTTGATTCAAATGGAATCCTGAAACCACCTTAGGCAGAAAGGACCTGTTGGGACGCATAACCACCCGGTCCTTATGAATAATTAGATACAGCTCTTTGCTGGAGAGAGCTGCTAGTTCTGACACTCTTCTAGCCGTGGATATGGCTACCAAGAAAACCAATTTTTTAGTCAAAAGAACTAACGAAGCCAGATGCAAAGGTTCAAAAGGTTGCCCCTGCAAAGCCGAGAGAACCAAATTCAGATCCCATGGGCATACCGGAGGTTTGACTGGCAGCCTTATCTGCATAGCCCCCTGGATGAAAGTCCGCACCAGGGAATGCGATGCAAGTGGCTTCTGAAAAAACACTGACAAGACCAAAATCTGCACCTTGATAGTGCTTACGGTCAAATTCATTTCTAGGCCTGACTGGAGGAAGGCCAAGATCCTGCTAATGACATGCTTTCTAGGATGCCATTCCCTGAGTTCACACCAGGAAACATATGCCCTCCAGATTTTGTAGTAAATAAGCCTGGAGGCCGGCTTTCTGGCATTTACCAGAGAAGAAAGGACTGGCCCCGAAAGCCCACGGTCTCTCAGAATGTGGGTCTCGGCAGCCAAACCGTCAAATTTAGACTGTGTAAAGCAGGATGGTAAATTGAACCCTGTGAGAGCAGATCTGGTCGGAGAGGGAGGATCCACGGCCTGCCTACTGCCAACTTCATGATGTCTGCGTACCACGGTCGCCTGGGCCAAGCCGGGGCTACCAAAAGAACCGACTTTGTCTCCCTCTTGACTCCTCCCAGGAACCGCGACAGAAGTGGGCACGGGGGGAAGGCATAAATTAGATTGTACTGATCCCAGGGAACTGTCAGAGCATCTGACCCCTGAGCAAGTGCATCTCTTGTTCTTGACACGAATTTGTCCAGTTTTCTGTTGAACCTGGACGCAAACAGATCTACGTCTGGAGTACCCCACCTGCGACATATGTTCCAAAACACTTCGGGGTGCAGAGCCCATTCTCCTGAGCACAACTGCTGGCAGCTCAGAAAATCCGCCTGCCAATTTTCCACTCCTGGAATGAAGACTGCAGAAAGGCATGAAACATGCTTTTCTGCCCAGACAAGTATGCGATTCACCTCTTTTTGCGTAACCAGACTCCTGGTACCGCCCTGGTGATTGATATAGGCCACTGCTGTGGCATTGTCGAACTGAACCCGAACAAGGAGACCCCGTAGTCTGAAAGACCAGTTTATGAGAGCCATATAAACTGCCCGGATCTCCAAGACATTTATGGGCAATAGCTTCTCGATCGCAGACCATTTCCCCTGCGAGCACATCTCCTCCAACACTGCTCCCCAGCCTGTCAGGCTGGCATCTGTCATAATAATCTTCCATGGAAGAGGAAGAAAAGTTTTTCCTTTCAGCAAATTCTCGGTTTGTAACCACAAGACGAGACTCTTGCGTGTCCCTGGGGATAGACGCATAGGAAGATCCAAGGACTGGAGCTTCCTGTTCTAAGCTGCAAGGATGCATCTTTGCAGAGGCCTTGAGTGGAACTGGGCGAATGGAACAGCCTCGAAGGAGGCGACCATTTTCCCTAACAGTCTCATGCAAAACCCGAATGGGGGAAGATCTGCCCAGAATTAGGCACACCAGATCCCCAATGGCCAAGGCTTTTGGCCTTGGAAGAAACACTTTGCCCTGAGCGGTGTCGATAAGCATACCTACACCTTGTCCTGAGCGGTGTCGATAAGCATACCTACAGTCGTCCCTACAGCCTGGTAGCTGTAGTTCTAGGTTTATAATCCAACCTAGGCGTTCCAGGTGTTCTAGCGTTCTGGTAACACTGTGGTTCAGGAGCGCTACTGTTTTCTCCATGAGAAGCAAATCATCTAGATAAGCCATGACGGCTATACCTTGAGCTCTTAGGTTTGCCAAGAGAGGGTCCAGAATCTTTGTAAAGACTCGAGGGCCGTAGCGAGCCCGAGTGGCAAATTGAAAATGGCGCCGCTCTACCGCGAACCTTAGATACTTTTGGTGTGCGGGAAAAATTGTCACATGAAGATATGCATCCTTGATGTCTATTGATGCCATAAACTCTCCCCCTTGCAAGGAGGAGACCACAGTGCGAATTGACTGCATTCGGAAGGACCGGATGCGTAAAAACCGGTTCAGATCCTTCAGATCCAGGATAGGTCTGACACTTCCATTTGGCTTCGGAACGGTGAAGAGATTCGAGTAAAACCCTGAACCCTGTTCTTTTGGGTCCACTTCTACTATCACCCCCTGGGATAGTAAGTGATCTAAGGCCAGAAATAGCGGTTTTTGCTTTACTGGATCCTTGGGGATCCTTGACCTTAGAAAGCGAGAAGGTGGAATCTCCTGAAACTCTAGCTTGTAGCCCAGAGATACCGAAGAGATCACCCACTTGTCCTGGATCTCTTCCCGCCAGGCTTCCGCAAACTGCAGGAGTCTTCCCCCCACTCGGCCGAGCGGGGGCGCCCCTTCACAAGGAAGCTTTTGGGCTCTGCTTGGCAGGCTTTTGCCCCCAGGATTTCTTCTGCCCCTGGGCCCAGCCTTGAGCCTTTCCTGTAGAGGAGGGTTGAGAAGGCCGTCGCCACTGCTTAGAGCTTGATGCTCCGGGAGAGAGAGAACGCCTAAATGATGGACGTTTGCTCCTTTTGACTGGAAGGAGAGTAGATTTACCCCCTGAAATTTTTTGGACGAATTTGTCTAATTCTTCTCCAAACAAACGTTCCCCTTTAAACGGGAACCCAATCAAATGTTTCTTGCATGATAGCTCAGCTGCCCAATTCTTTAGCCATAGGGCCCTTCACATATGTACCAACAGGAGAGACAAATGAGATGCTTGTTGGACAGAATCCAAAATCGCATCAATCATGAAACACAGAATTTGAGGTATTTCTGCATAATTCTCCACTTCCTCACTGGGAAGGAGGCCAAGCATCTGCTTAACCTGTTCCTTGAGGAACTGACACAACCCCACAGCTGCGACTGTAGGTTGCACTACAGCGCCAGTCATGGAAAAGGAGGCTTTTAATAATGTTTCCAGCTTCTTATCAGTTGGATCTTTAACTAGATGCTGACTGCCGGCTGTCAAATGACAGCCAGGCGGCGCACCTATTGTGGCGGGAGGCCGTCATATGACGACCTCCCATTTTAAACAGGGAATGCGCGCGATCGTGCGCGCGCATCCCTGTTTCTTCGGTGGCGGCGTGTCACGGAGACACCGCTCACCACCGAAGGGGGTGAACAGCCATTGGTTATGGCTGTTTACCACGTGATCACAGATGGTCACACCCCGACTGTGCACGGCACATGCACGCGATCGTGAGCGTGCTGCGCATGCACGTCAGTGGCGGCGTGTTCCCCCGAGAACACTGCTCGTCACTGACGCTGGTAAACAGCCATTGGCTGGCTGTTTACCCACGTGATCGGCTGTGATCCTTTCACAGCCGATCACTAAAATGTAAACAAACCGCGGTAACGAGATATTACCGGGTTCTCCTCCTCACACACCGATCGTGTGTGAGGAGGAGATTGCGGTAACATCTCGTTACCGCCTACAGTGTACACAATCATACTGATTGCCCCCCTCCAATAAAGAGGACCTGTCACCACCCCTCATAGTACCTGTCAATCACAGTCCAGAGTACCTGTCACAGCCCATCAGAGTACCCGAGTACCTGTCACAGCCCATCAGAGTACCCGAGTACCTGTCACGGCCCATCAGAGTACCCGAGTACCTGTCACGGCCCATCAGAGTACCCGAGTACCTGTCCCGGCCCATCAGAGTACCCGAGTACCTGTCCCGGCCCATCAGAGTACCCGAGTACCTGTCCCGGCCCATGAGAGTACCCGAGTACCTGTCCCGGCCCATGAGAGTACCCGAGTACCTGTCCCGGCCCATGAGAGTACCCGAGTACCTGTCCCGGCCCATGAGAGTACCCGAGTACCTGTCCCGGCCCATCAGAGTACCCGAGTACCTGTCCCGGCCCATCAGAGTACCCGAGTACCTGTCCCGGCCCATCAGAGTACCCGAGTACCTGTCCCGGCCCATCAGAGTACCCGAGTACCTGTCCCGGCCCATCAGAGTACCCGAGTACCTGTCCCGGCCCATCTGGGTACCCGAGTACCTGTCCCGGCCCATCTGGGTACCCGAGTACCTGTCACGGCCCATCTGGGTACCCGAGTACCTGTCACGGCCCATCTGGGTACCCGAGTACCTGTCACGGTTCATCCGAGTACCCGAGTAGCTGTCACAGCCCATCAAAGTACCCGAGTACCTGTCACGGTTCATCCGAGTACCCGAGTACCTGTCACCAGTTCATCTGAGTATCCGAGTACCTGTCACAGTCCATATGAGTACATGTCACCGCCCTTCAGAGTACCAAGTCACCAAGCCATCAGGGTACCTGTCACCAGGCCATCAGAGTACCCGAGTACCTGTCACCAGGCCATCAGAGTACCCGAGTACCTGTCACCAGGCCATCAGAGTACCCGAGTACCTGTCACCAGGCCATCAGAGTACCCGAGTACCTGTCACCAGGCCATCAGAGTACCCGAGTACCTGTCACCAGGCCATCAGAGTACCCGAGTACCTATTTGCAGCCCATGTCTCATAGAATATACGTTGGGGTGTTTGCTTTCCAAAATGGGGTCATTTTGTGGGTAATTTCACTGTCCTGGTGGTCCAGGACTTTCAAAAGTGTGATAGGTAGGAATGAAATGAGATGTGTCATTTATGCTCCTAGAACGCCTGAACGTACTACTTCAATGTTCGGCCTCTCTATGTGGCCAGGCTGTGTAAAAGTCCTACACATGTGGTATCGCCATACTCGGAAGGAGTAGCAGAATGTATTTTGGGGTGTAATTTTTGCTATATACATGCTATGTGTTAGAAATATCTTATAAATTGACAATTTTGTGTAAAAAAAAAATGCGTTTTAATTTTTTTCCACATATTCCAAAAACTTCTGGAAAAAAATTAACCATTCAAAAGACTCATTATGCCTCACAGATTATACGTTGGGGTGTTTGCTTTTCAAAATTGGGTCATTTTATGGGAAATTCCATTGTCCTAGTACTCCAGGGCCTTTAAAAGTGTAATAGGTGGTTGAGAAATGAGATGCGTCATTTTTGCTCGTAGAATGTCTGAAGGTACTACTTCAATGTTGGTGTAAAGTCTCACACATGTGGTATCGCCATACTCGAGAAGAGTAGCAGAATGTATTTTGGGGTGTAATTTGTTGTATGCATATGCTGTGTGTGAGAAATAACCTGATAATGACAATAAGTATAAATAAAAAAAAAAGAAAATAATAATAAAAAAAAATCTTCATTTTGCAAAGAATTGAGGGAAAAAATGACAACTTAAAAAAACTCACCATGCTACTTACTTAATACCTTGGAATGTCTACTTTGTAAAAAGGGGTATTTGGGGGGTATTTGTACTTTCCTGACTTGTTAGTGTCTCCTGAAATGAGGTACACCTGATGTACCGAAGGCCTGATCAGAAATGATCAATTTTCAGTGATTGGCACCATAGTTTGTAGACTCTATAACTTTCACAAAGACCAAATAATATATACTAATGTGGGTTATTTTTACCAAAGATATGTAGCAGTATAAATTTTGGCCAAAATTTATGAAGAAAAATTACTAATTAGCAAAAATTTATGCCAGAAACAAAGAAAAAGGCATTTTTTTCACAAAATTTACATTTTATTTTATTTATAGCACAAAAAATAAAAAACCCACTAGTGATTAAATACCACTAAAAGAAAGCTCTATTTGTGTGGAAAAAAGGACGCAAGTTTCATATGGATACAGTGTTGGATGACTGAGTAATTGTCATTCAAACTGTGAGAGCGCTGAAAGCTGAAAATTGGTCCGGTCAGGAAGGGGGTGTAACTGCACTGTATTGAGATGTTTAAATACCTGAGCATTATCCAAAGGACAGGTCAGGTTTTTATTCACGCAAGAAACAGCCGCATCGACAGATGGGACCCCCCATTTCTTGGTGAAACTTTCATCCAAAGGATAATGCATAGAAAACCTTTTAGGAGGAGCAAACAGTTTATCGGGATGTCCCCAATCCTCATACAACAATTTATCCATTAAGGGATGAATTGGAAAGGAAAAAGCAGTCTGTGGGACTTACCTGACTCCCAGGGAGGAAACAGAGGATGTAGCGACCTCAGCAGCAGGCATTCTGTATGTGGTAGGCACCAACTCAGTATAATACTGCACCTGTTTTCTAAGCGCCTGGGAGGAGGGAACTCTCTCCTCTTCCTCTGATTCATCCGACTGCTCCAGATCCCTGTCCCAAGATAGGGATCTCTCCTCATTGTCAGAAGTGTCATCTGAAAGAGGAATCTCAGCAGAGGGAGGGGATCTACCCCTTTTCCTGCTATCTTTCAGGGAGGGAAGCTGAAATAAAATTAATGATTCTCCCTTCAAAACCCTCCAATGTAGCCCTAAGGGAGTCCTCAGTGACGTATATCGGGGCTGAGACATTAGGAGAGGCTGCAAAACCTGACAGGGGCACTGACTCATCCTGTGAGGCTGGCTCCAGTCTTGCAGGGGGGGATGGTAACTTACAGGTATTTTTAGAATCCCTGGACCTAGGCGGTGATTTACCAGTGCCCTTGTTACCTCCCCCTGAGACCCTCTTATGAGGAGACATAGTCCTAAGCTACAAGCAGAGGTACTAGTACAAAGTGCAATCACTGTTGTGCTTAAAGTCTCACAATAAATATATATGCTTAAACTGCACAACCTGATGCTGAGTAGGTGTCTAAGGTTTGCCTGGATCCAATCCCTTGGGATGCTTACTGCCCACAGCTCCTGTGTCTCCACTTACAGCCCCCTGACGCTCTGGGCTTTTTAAAACTGCTGCCTCGCGCCTGCGCAGTACAGCGCCATGCACACCGACGTGCACGGCTTGCAACCACACTCCCCCCTCCTCCATTAGCCCGGGAGCGCGCTCGGCACACGTGCATGTGCGCGCGCACGTGCACGAGGACCGCCGGTATCCAGGGGGGAAAGGAATCGCCATTGGAGCTGTGTGGGACCCCCAGACTACGTGGGACCCCTGTTTTACCTTTATTGTGGCAGGGATTGCAGTGGAGACGTGAGACATCTGGAGAACCAGGCTTCACTGAGCGTGTGTACTGAAAGGCATGTAAGTATGCATCAGGCTGCTCTTACTCCCTCTAGTGGTGGAAACCAGGTAAGACATACTACTACTCAATGAAGAAATCCATAATATAATTTATATAGGATTAACTTCCCTTACCTGTCCTCGTCGCAGGAATTGCTGAAAACAGACAGATTCCAGCCTTCACCCATCACGGCAGGCAGAGTTGTGCCAACCTTTCAGGTTTTTTTGGGGTTCTTTCTCAGAAGAACCTCCTACCTGGACCTTGTAAAAGACTCTGCCAGAAACATTCGTTCCACTATGTAAATAGTACACCAAGTCTGGTTTTCCCAGAGCCCAGTCTTCCAATAGGAGAGGACTTACAGGCCAAACCTTGTTTCTTCGGATGACGAGGCCTGGGTACCATTTCATCTTGGGAGTCAAAATATCGGCCCGAGATATGGATCCGGTTAGTTGTAGCCCTTAGGCCCCCACAGGGACCTGCACAGAGCTCTCTTCATAGCACATGTTTTACGTGACCAACCACCATAGACACTGGTGAAAAAACTCTCCTTAATTGGGGTTAACCAGTGTCCAATCACCAGAGGTGCCTATATAACCCAGTATGTAATGAGCTCCTGTGTCCCGTGATGTATGATCAAGAAATATATATATATATATATATATATATATATATATATATATATATATATATATATATATATATATATAAAATTCTCCTAGATAATAAATTGGTGATTGTTGCAACGTTTTATGTCACACGGTATGTGCACAGCTGTCTTTCAAACATGCTTTTTTGGGAAAAAAATAAACTTGCATGAATTTTTAAAAAATGAAACAGTAAAGTTAACACAATTGTTTTTGTATAATGTGAAAGATGTTATGCCGATGTAAATAGATACCTAACATGTCATGCTTTTAAATTGTGCACACTCGTGGCATGGCAAAAAACTAGTGTACCTAAAATTTCCATAGGCAATGTTTTAAAAAATTTTACGGTTACCAGGTTAGTTAGAGGAGGTCTTTTACTAGAATTATTGCTCTCGCTCTAACGAACGTGGCAATACCTCACATGTGTGATTTGAACACCGTTTACATATGCAGGCGTGACTTACACATACGGTTTCTTTGCTGCGTGAGCTCGCAAGGACAGGGGGCACTTTAAAATTGTGTTTTTTTTTTTCTTTGTCACTTTAAAAAATAAATTCTTATCGCTTTTATTGCTGTCTAAAGGAATGTAAACATCCCTTGTGACAATAGGTGGTGACAGGTACTCTTTATGGAGGGATCGAGGGTCTAAAAGACCCCAAATCCCACTTTTGCACTTCAAAGTATACAGATTGTCAAAACCAGTGATTCTGAATATTGTTATTTCTTGTTCATACATCACGGGACACAGAGCCTTCATTACATAGTGGGTTAGATAGGTACCTTCGGTGATTGGAAGCTGGTTAACCCCAATTAAGGAGAATTCCTCCCCTATATAACCCCTCCCAATTGGGGAGCACCTCAGTTTTTTCACCAGTGTCTAAGGTGGTTCGTCACGTAAAACATGTGCTATGAAGAGAGCTCTATTCAGGTCCCTGCGGGGGCTTAGGGGCTATGCTGACCAGATCCATATTTCGGGCCGATATTTTGACTCCCAAGATGGTATGGTACCCGGGCCTCATTAGCCAAAGAAACAAGGTTTTGTCTGTAATTCTCTCCTTGGAGGACTGGGCTCTGGGAAAACCAGGCTTGGTGTACTATCAAGACAGTTGCACAAAAGTTCTGGCAGAGTCTTTTACAGGTCCAGGGAAGAGGGAACCCATAAAACCCTGAAGGTTTGTCACAGCCCTACCCGCCATGATGGGTGAAGGCTGGAATCTGTCTGTTCTCAGACGTTCCTGCGGCGGGGACAGGTAAGTGAAGTTAATCATATATATATTACATATTATGGATTTTCTTCAGAGTAGTTGTATGTCTTACCTGGTTTCCGCCACTAGAGGGAGTAAAGAGCAAGCCTGGTGTATACTTGCATGCCTTCCAGGCGGGGGCGGACTGACAACTTATGGGGCCCCCAGGCAATAGGAGATCATGGGGCCCCCTGTGTCCCTGTCCATACGCAAGCCACACAAAACACCACCTACTTATTGCACTGTGCCCACATTACATATACGTTTGTCCCTTCCCCCTTTAGCTACAGTGGCTGCAGCTAAGGATGTACACATGCTGCAGCAGGAATTATACCTCCTGTTGCTTTTGGTGGGTGACTGTGACCCATTTAAGTAAATAGGGCCACTCTGCAAACACCTTGCAACTTTGTGCAATGCATGAAGTTGCAGTATGCTAGTGTGGGATCCAAGCGGTTAAAGCAGGTGATGAGAAGGCAATACAAATCTTAACCTTTTTTTTCGCTGTACTGCACAAGGTTGCACAGCCTTTTGCAGAGCAGCCCCATTCACTTAAATGGGTTACGCTTGGCAGGCACTACACCGGCTAAGTGAGACAGGGTGTATAATTCCCACTGCAAATGCAACATGTGTAAACCCCTGGCCACTACAGTTAAAAGGGGTGTGGTTAGGGGTGAGAAAAAAAGAGGGCTCAACTATGAGGTTTTACCACCCCCAAAGTGTGAATGTAAATGGACTCCTGAGATAAGGACAGAGATGGGCCCCTGGGATGAGAGCAGAGAGGGGGCCCTGGGATGAGAGCAGAGAGGGGGCCCTGGGATGAGAGCAGAGAGGGGGCCCTGGGATGAGAGCAGAGAGGGGGCCCTGGGATGAGAGCAGAGAGGGGGCCCTGGGATGAGAGCAGAGAGGGGGCCCTGGGATGAGAGCAGAGAGGGGGTCCTGAGATGACAGAAGAAAGGGGGCCCAGGAATGACAGCAGAGAGGGGGTCCTGAGATGAGAGCAGAAAAGGGGCCCAGGGATGACATCAGAGAGGGGTGCCTGGGATGACAGCAGAGAGAGGGTCCTGAGAAGAGATCAGAGAGGGGGTCCTGGGATGAGAGCAGAAAGGGAACCCAGGGATGACCGCAGAGAGGGGGGCCTGCGATGACAGCAGAGTGGGGGGCCTGCGATGACAGCAGAGAGGGGGTCCTGTGATGAGAGCAGAAAAGGGGTCCTGTGATGAGAGCAGAAAAGGGGTCCTGTGATGACAGCAGAGAGGGGGTCCTGTGATGACAGCAGAGAGGGGGTCCTGGGATGACAGCAGAGAGGGGGTCCTGGGATGACAGCAGAGAGGGGGTCCTGGGATGACAGCAGAGAGGGGGTCCTGGGATGATAGCAGAGAGGGGGTCCTGGGATGACAGCAGAGAGGGGGTCCTGGGATGACAGCAGAGAGGGGGTCCAGGGATGACAGCAGAGAGGGGGCCCAGGGATGACAGCAGAGAGGGGGCCCAGGGATGACAGCAGAGAGGGGGCCCAGGGATGACAGCAGAGAGGGGGCCCAGGGATGACAGCAGAGAGGGGGCCCAGGGATGACAGCAGAGAGGGGGCCCAGGGATGACAGCAGAGAGGGGGCCCAGGGATGACAGCAGAGAGGGGGCCCAGGGATGACAGCAGAGAGGGGGCCCAGGGATGACAGCAGAGAGGGGGCCCAGGGATGACAGCAGAGAGGGGGCCCAGGGATGACAGCAGAGAGGGGGTCCTGGGATGACAGCAGAGAGGGGGTCCTGGCAGTGGCGTAACTAGAATCTTCAGGGCCCCGATGCAAGAAACCATGAAGGGCCCCCATGAACCCCAGCCAGGGCCCTTCCCTCCAAGTCTGGCGGTGGAACTCCAGGGCGTGGTCACAGGTATGACCTTTGTGAGCCCTGTAGTTCCACCACTGGTATCAGTCGTTTTTTTTATTATTTTTTTTTTAATTTTTAGGTGCCCCATTGGGGGACTGTCCCTAGGCAGGATGGGGTTTCCTGTCCCCAGAAGAGATGAGGTCCTTTTCTCCAGGGCAGATTAAGTTACTGCCCCCAGGTGAGAAGGGGTCCCTGTCCCCAGGGGAGGTGAGGGTCCCTGTCCCCACGTGAGAAGGGCTCCCTGTCCCCAACGGGAGATGGAGGGGGTATGAAATGGTGTGTGGGGGATGGGGTCCTCTCACTCACCATGACCAAGCTGTAGGCCGTGCACTCATCCATGTTGACCTGGGCTCCATCCAGTGTGCTGGATGGGTGAGCAGCATATCTCCCAGAAAGACCTTTCATCATCTGTGTATGACGGGGGAGGAGGGGGGCTGCAGTGTCCTCCGGGGAGCTCTCATAGGGCTGCACTGCATCTGTGTGCTTAAAGTTTGTTTACCCGGGAGAAGTATGCAGTGCAGTGTGGGCCAGACTCAGGGGGGGCGGGACTCTCGCTGGGGAGAACAGACATTGGACTGAGTGGCAATGCATGTAGCAGGAGAGGGGTACTCTGAGGAGCCGGCCGAGGACACAGGTCATGCGGGGAATGCACAACTAAAGAGCAGTCAGTGCGATAGTCGAGCATGGAGCTCTGCTAGTCACCCTCCAGCTCCAGCCACCCATGTGCATGCTGCACTGGTACCCTTAGCTGCCTATGCTGCTGCCGGCCATATGTAGAGGGGGCTGCATGGGCCCAGTTGCGGTTGCAACTGCTGCACCCCCTATAGTTACGTCCCTGGGTCCTGGGATGAGAGCAGAGAGGGGGTCCCGGGATGAGAGCAGAGAGGGAGTCCCGAGATGAGAGCAGAGAGGGAGTCCTGAGATGAGAGCAGAGAGGGAGTCCTGAGATGAGAGCAGAGAGGGAGTCCTGAGATGAGAGCAGAGAGGGGGTCCTGGGATGGCAGCAGAGAGGGGGTCCTGGGATGGCAGCAGAGAGGGGGTCCTGGGATGGCAGCAGAGAAGGGGTCCTGGGATGGCAGCAGAAAGGGGCCTGGGATGACAGCAGAGAGGGGGGCCTGGGATGACAGCACAGAGGGGGGCCTGGGATGACAGCACAGAGGGGGGCCTGGGATGACAGCACAGAGGTGGGCCTGGGATGACAGCAGAGAGGGGGTCCTGAGACGAGAGCAGAGAGGGGGTCCTGAGACGAGAGCAGAGAGGGGGTCCTGAGACGAGAGCAGAGAGGGGGTCCTGAGACGAGAGCAGAGAGGGGGTCCTGAGACGAGAGCAGAGAGGGGGTCCTGAGACGAGAGCAGAGAGGGGGTCCTGAGACGAGAGCAGAGAGGGGGTCCTGAGACGAGAGCAGAGAGGGGGTCCTGAGACGAGAGCAGAGAGGGGGTCCTGAGACGAGAGCAGAGAGGGGGCCCTGGGACGAGAGCAGAGAGGGGGCCCTGGGACGAGAGCACAGAGGGGGCCCTGGGACGAGAGCACAGAGGGGGCCCTGGGACGAGAGCACAGAGGGGGCCCTGGGACGAGAGCACAGAGGGGGCCCTGGGACGAGAGCACAGAGGGGGCCCTGGGACGAGAGCACAGAGGGGGCCCTGGGACGAGAGCACAGAGGGGGCCCTGGGACGAGAGCACAGAGGGGGCCCTGGGACGAGAGCACAGAGGGGGCCCTGGGACGAGAGCACAGATGGGACATATTTTGGGATGAGAGCAGGGGGGGGGGGTCCTGGGATGAGAGCAGAGAGGGGGGGGGTCCTGGGATGAGAGCAGAGAGGGGGGCCCTGGGATGACAGCAGAGAGGGGGGCCCCTGGATGACAGCAGAGAGGGGGCCTTGGATGACAGCAGAGAGGGGGCCCTAGATGACAGCAGAGAGGGGGGGCCCTGGATGACAGCAGAGAGGGGGGGCCCTGGATGACAGCAGAGAGGGGGGGCCCTGGATGACAGCAGAGAGGGGGGCCATGGGATGACAGCAGAGAGGGGAGCCCTGGGATGACAGCAGAGAGGGGAGCCCTGGGATGACAGCAGAGAGGGGGGGCCCTGGGATGACAGCAGAGAGGGGGGGCCCTGGGATGACAGCAGAGAGGGGGGGGCCCTGGGATGACAGCAGAGAGGGGGGGCCCTGGGATGACAGCAGAGGGGGGGGGGGCCCTGGGATGACAGCAGAGAGGGGGGGGGCCCTGGGATGACAGCAGAGAGGGGGGGCCCTGGGATGACAGCAGAGAGGGGGGGGGCCCTGGGATGACAGCAGAGAGGGGGGGGGCCCTGGGATGACAGCAGAGAGGGGGGGGGCCCTGGGATGACAGCAGAGAGGGGGGGGGCCCTGGGATGACAGCAGAGAGGGGGGTCCTGGGATGACAGCAGAGAGGGGGGCCCTGGGATGAGAGCAGAGTGGGGGTACGTGGAATGAGAGCAGAGTGGGGGTACGTGGGATGAGAGCAGAGAGGGGGGGGGCGTTGGATGAGAGCAAAGAGTGGGGTCCTGGGATGACAGCAGAGGGGGGCCTGGAATGACAACAGAGTGGGGGGGCATGGGATGAGAGCAGAGAAGGGGGTGTGGGATGAGAGCAAAGAGGGGGGTCCTGGGATTAGAGCAGAGAGGGGGTCCTGCAATGAGAGAAGAGAGGGGGGGGCCCTGGGATGAGAGCAGAGAGCGGGGGTCCTGGGATGAGAGCAGAGAGGGGGGGTCCTGGGATGAGAGCAGAGAGGGGGGGTCCTGGGGTGAGAGCAGAGAGGGGGGGTCCTGGGGTGAGAGCAGAGAGGGGGGGTCCTGGGATGACAGCAGAGAGGGGGTCCTGAGATGACAGCAGAGAGGGGGTCCTGAGATGACAGCAGAGAGGGGGTCCTGGGATGACAGCACAGAGGGGGCCCTGGAACGAGAACACAGAGGGGGCCCTGGGACGAAAGCACAGAAGGGGTCTTGGGACGAGAGCACGGAGGGGGCCCTGGGACGAGAGCACAGAGGGGATATTTTGGGATGAGAGCAGAGGGGGGGGGGGGGGTCCTGGGATGAGAGCAGAGAGGGGGGTCCTGGGATGAAAGCAGAGAGGGGGCCCTGGGATGAGAGCAGAGAGGGGAGCCCCTGGATGACAGCAGAGAGGGGGGGCCCTGGATGACAGCAGAGAGGGGGCCCCTGGATGACAGCAGAGAGGGGGGGCCTGGGATGACAGCAGAGAGGGGGGGCCTGGGATGACAGCAGAGAGGGGGGGCCCTGGATGACAGAAGAGAGGGGGGCCCTGGGATGACAGCAGAGAGGGGGGCCCTGGGATGACAGCAGAGAGGGGGGCCCTGGGATGACAGCAGAGAGGGGGGCCCTGGGATGACAGCAGAGAGGGGGGCCCTGGGATGAGAGCAGAGAGGGGGGCCCTGGGATGAGAGCAGAGAGGGGGGTCCTGGGATGAGAGCAGAGAGTGGGGTCCTGGGATTACAGCAGAGGGGGGCCTGGATGACAGCAGAGAGTGGGGGTCCTGGGATGACAGCAGAGAGTGGGGGTCCTGGGGTGAGAGCAGAGAGGGGGGGTCCTGGGGTGAGAGCAGAGAGGGGGGGTCCTGGGGTGAGAGCAGAGAGGGGGGGTCCTGGGATGACAGCAGAGAGGGGGTCCTGAGATGACAGCAGAGAGGGGGTCCTGGGATGACAGCAGAGAGGGGGTCCTGGGATGACAGCAGAGAGGGGGTCCTGGGATGACAGCACAGAGGGGGCCCTGGAACGAGAACACAGAGGGGGCCCTGGGACGAAAGCACAGAAGGGGTCTTGGGACGAGAGCACAGAGGGGGCCCTGGGACGAGAGCACAGAGGGGATATTTTGGGATGAGAGCAGAGGAGGGGGGTCCTGGGATGAGAGCAGAGAGGGGGGTCCTGGGATGAAAGCAGAGAGGGGGGTCCTGGGATGAAAGCAGAGAGGGGGTCCTGGGATGAAAGCAGAGAGGGGGCCCTGGGATGAGAGCAGAGAGGGGGCCCTGGATGACAGCAGAGAGGGGGCCCCTGGATGACAGCAGAGAGGGGGGGCCTGGGATGACAGCAGAGAGGGGGGCCCTGGGATGACAGCAGAGAGGGGGGCCCTGGGATGACAGCAGGGAGGGGGGCCCTGGGATGACAGCAGAGAGGGGAGCCCTGGGATGACAGCAGAGAGGGGAGCCCTGGGATGACAGCAGAGAGGGGAGCCCTGGGATGACAGCAGAGAGGGGGGCCCTGGGATGACAGCAGAGAGGGGAGCCCTGGGATGACAGCAGAGAGGGGGGGGGGCCCTGGGATGACAGCAGAGAGGGGGGGGACCTGGGATGACAGCAGAGGGGGGGGGCCCTGGGATGACAGCAGAGAGGGGGGGGCCCTGGGATGACAGCAGAGAGGGGGGGGCCCTGGGATGACAGCAGAGAGGGGGGGCCCTGGGATGACAGCAGAGAGGGGGGGGCCCTGGGATGACAGCAGAGAGGGGGGGGCCCTGGGATGACAGCAGAGAGGGGGGGCCCTGGGATGACAGCAGAGAGGGGGGGCCCTGGGATGACAGCAGAGAGGGGGGCCCTGGGATGACAGCAGAGAGGGGGGCCCTGGGATGACAGCAGAGAGGGGGGCCCTGGGATGACAGCAGAGAGGGGGGCCCTGGGATGACAGCAGAGAGGGGGGCCCTGGGATGACAGCAGAGAGGGGGGTCCTGGGATGAGAGCAGAGAGGGGGGGCGTGGGATGAGAGCAGAGAGTGGGGTCCTGGGATGAGAGCAGAGGGGGGCCTGGATGACAGCAGAGAGGGGGGCCCTGGGATGACAACAGAGTGGGGGGGCGTGGGATGAGAGCAGAGAGGGGGGTCCTAGGATGACAGCAGAGGGGGGCCCTGGATGACAGCAGAGAGGGGGGCCCTGGATGACAGCAGAGAGGGGGGCCCTGGGATGACAGCAGAGAGGGGGGCCCTGGGATGACAGCAGAGAGGGGGGCCCTGGGATGACAGCAGAGAGGGGGGGCCCTGGGATGACAGCAGAGAGGGGGGCCCTGGGATGACAGCAGAGAGGGGGGCCCTGGGATGACAGCAGAGAGGGGGGCCCTGGGATGACAGCAGAGAGGGGGGCCCTGGGATGACAGCAGAGAGGGGGGCCCTGGGATGACAGCAGAGAGGGGGGCCCTGGGATGACAGCAGAGAGGTGGGCCCTGGGATGACAGCAGAGAGGGGGGCCCTGGGATGACAGCAGAGAGGGGGGCCCTGGGATGACAGCAGAGAGGGGGGTCCTGGGATGACAGCAGAGAGGGGGGTCCTGGGATGACAGCAGAGAGGGGGGTCCTGGGATGACAGCAGAGAGGGGGGTCCTGGGATGACAGCAGAGAGGGGGGTCCTGGGATGACAGCAGAGAGGGGGGTCCTGGGATGACAGCAGAGAGGGGGGTCCTGGGATGACAGCAGAGAGGGGGGTCCTGGGATGACAGCAGAGAGGGGGGTCCTGGGATGACAGCAGAGAGGGGGGTCCTGGGATGACAGCAGAGAGGGGGGTCCTGGGATGACAGCAGAGAGGTGGGGGCTGGATGACAGCAGAGAGGGGGGCCCTGGGATGACAGCAGAGAGGGGGGCCCTGGGATGACAGCAGAGAAGGGGGCCCTGGGATGACAGCAGAGAAGGGGGCCCTGGGATGACAGCAGAGAGGGGGGCCCTGGGATGAGAGCAGAGAGGGGGCCCCTGGGATGAGAGCAGAGTGGGGGGACGTGGGATGAGAGCAGAGAGGGGGGGCGTGGGATGAGAGCAGAGAGGGGGGGCGTGGGATGACAGCAGAGAGTGGGGTCCTGGGATGACAGCAGAGAGTGGGGTCCTGGGATGACAGCAGAGAGTGGGGTCCTGGGATGAGAGCAGAGAGTGGGGTCCTGGGATGAGAGCAGAGAGTGGGGTCCTGGGATGAGAACACACCATAAAAGTTCTAGAACATTTACAGGCATGCAACTTTGCAAGTTTGTCACATGACAAAATGCAAGCTGTTTTTGGGGTGCCATTAACAATTAACGGCACCACAAGCACTATGCGACATTGCAGTGCATTTCTAAAATGCATGCAAAGCATGCGTTTCCCTTACCCTTTGTCACACGGTCAGGAAATACAAAGTGGTAATGCAGCCTAAGAACTCTTTCACATGGTTGGCTGAGCCGTGAATTTATCACCACCCCTAGCTGCACACCCAAATCCTAACAATACCGTCAGACAGGGCTGTACACATTATGTAGTTGCAATGTTTTACTACACAGCTTCGGCATTTTAACACAGGCTGCAGAGTTTGACAGGCAGCACCACCTATCAAACTTCCCATTGAATTCAATGGGGCCACTTTGCAACTGCAAGCCAAACACTTGGCTCACAGTTGCAGCCAGTCTCGCAAAGAAAAATTTCTATTCAGCAATTTAAAAAAATTATAACAAAATACAGGAGTCAGGAGGCAGTAGTAGCAAGGGTATAATTTCTGCCATGGCTGCAAAACGGCATTGCTACCATCGCATTTTAGCAAAAATTTTATTTGATATTTTTTTTTGGGGGGGGGGGGGGGGGGGCCCTGTTCGGTAGGCTGTATGGGGCCCTGTAATTTCTAACAGCAGCCCTGGATCCCACTGATAAGAAGCTGGAAACTTTATTAAAAGCCTCCTTTTCCATGGCTGGCACTGTAGTCCAACCTACAGTTGCAGCTGTTGGTTTATGCCAATTCCTTAAGGAACACATTAAGCAGATGCTTAACCTCCTTCCCAGTGAGGAAGTGAATTATGCAGACCTTCCTCAAGTTCTTTGTTTTATGATCAATTCCATTCTGGATTCAGTCCAACAAACATCTTGTTTGTCTCCTGTTAAGTGCACATGTGCAGATCTCTGTGGCTTAAGCATTGGGCAGATGAGCTATCATGCAAGAAATACTTAACTGTATTCCCATTTTCTTGTTTGGGGATTATCTGGATAAATTCGTCCAAAAGATTACTGGTGTTAAATCTACACTTTTACCAATTAAAAAGAGTAAACGGCCATCATTTAAACGTTCTCTTTCCCCATCCCCTAGAGCATCAAGCTCTAGGCAGTGGCGACGGCCTTCCCAATCTAGTTCCAGAGGAAAGGCCCAAGCTCACACCCAAAGTCAGAAGAAGACTTGGGGACAAAAATCTGCCAAGCAGGGCCCCAAAGCATCCCTATGAAGGGGTGTCCTGTCAGGAAGAGGTTCAAGACAGAAGGGTAGTCTCCTCAGTATCTCTGGGTTACAAACTAGAGTTCCAAGAACTTCCACCATCTCGATTCATAAGGTCAAAGGCCTCCAGAGATCTAGTAAAGCTTCTTCTGGCCTTAGATTGCCTTCTATCCCAGGGGGTGATAGTAGAGGGGAACCCAGAAGATCAGGGGTTTATTCCAGTCTCTTGACGGTTCCAAAACCAAATGGGGACATCAGACCCATCCTAGATCTAAAGGACCTGAATCAATTCCTGCACGTTCGGTCCTTCCAAATGCAGTCAATCCACTCAGTGGTCTCCACCCTTTTAGGGGGAGGATTTATGGCATCAATAGATATCAAGGATGCATATGTTCATGTGACAATTTTTCCCGCTCACAAAAATATCTAAGGTTTGCAGTATGCCAACACCACAGCTCCTCGTTTTTACAAAAATTTCCAGCTCTGCTCTTAGCGAATCTAAGAGCCCAGGCATAACTGTGATAGTTTATCTGGACGATTTTTTACTCCTAGAGCAATCAGTAGCGCACCTAAACCAGTGTTTCTAAGCCCGTGAAACATCTGGGAAGCCTAGGTTGGATTCTCAATCTAGAAAAGTCTTCCTTGCAACCTTTAAAAAGATTGGAATATCTAGGCTGTTCCACTCGCCCAGTTTCACTCAAAGCCTTTGCAGAGAAGCATCCTCGCAGCTTGGAACAAGAAGCCTCATGCCTTGGATCTTCCTATATATGCCTATGCTCAAGGATATGCCAAAGCCTCAATTGGTGGTTATGGACCAAAATCTTTTGAAAGGCAAAACCTTTCTTCCACTACCATGGAAACTCGTAACTACAGATGCCAGCCTAGTAGGCTGGGGAGCAGTTCTGGAAGAAACATGCACTCAGGGAAGTTGGTCCGCGGCCGAAAGGCTCTTGCCCATCAATATCCTAGAAATTTGGGCAATTTATTTGGCCCTCATGAACTGATCTTTAAGACTACAAGGTCATCTTATTTGGGTACACTCTGACAATGCCACAGCAGTAGCTTGCATCAATCACCAAGGTGGCACCAGAAGTCTGGATGCCCAAAAAGAGGTGAATCGTATTCTTGCATGGACAGAAGGGCATGTTCCTTGCCTATCTGCAGTCTTCATTCCAGGGGTAGAAAAATGGCAAGCGGATTTTCTAAGCTGCCAGCAGCTTTGTCCAGGAGAGTGGTCTCTACGCCTGGATATATTTCAGATATTTCAAAAGTGGGGAACCCCATATGTAGACCTCTTCGCATCCAGATTCAACAGGAAACTGGACAATTGTGTCAAGAACATGGGATGTACTTGCTCAGGGGTCAGATGCTCTGACAATTTCATGGGATCAGTACAATCTAATCTATGCCTTCCCTCCAAATCTGCTTCTTCCGTGGTTCCTGGGGAGAGTCAAAAGGGAAGCAAAGTCGGTCCTTTTTAGTAGCTCCGTCTTGGCCCAGAAATCATAATCAGAAATCATAATGATGGCCGTAGGCAGACCCTGGGTCCTTCCATTCTGACCAGATCTACTCTCACAAGGTCCAATATACCATATAGACCATCTGCTTTACGAAGTCTAAATTTGACGGTTTGGCTGCTGAGACCCACATTCTGAAAAACTGTGGGCTCTCGGATTCAGTCCTTTCCTCTCTGTCATCTATTCCCAGCATGTAGCTCACGTTGCCCTTTGGGCTAGGTACATTGATGACATCCTCCTCCTATGGGATGGTCAACACCAGGACTTGGACAACTTTATGAATGCCCTCAATTCCAACCAGAGGTGCATCCATTTGAAGTATGAAGCCAGCCAGTCCGAGATCCATTATTTGGAACTAAGGATTGGTATTAAGGAGAATCTTTTTGTCACCTCAACCTTCTTTAAGGAGACCACCAGGAACTAATTTATTCCAGTTGGGAGTTGTCACCATGATTCCTGGCTCAGAGCAGTTCCAAAGAGCCAATTTTTGAGGCTTCGGAGGGACTTCTCTGATCCCCAGATATTTTTGGCACAAGCTGAGGTATTGACTGGCCTCTTCTTGGAAAAGGGTTATCAGAAAGATACTCTTATGCCCCGTACACACGAGAGGACTTATGTCCGACAGACTTCCAAAGGAGTTCCGCCGGAGTTCCGACGGAGTTCTGACAGACTTTTCGGCCGAACGGACTTGGCCACACACGATCACACTAAACTCCGACGGATTCGAACGTGATGACGTACGACCCGACTCGAATAAGGAAGTTCATAGCCAGTAGCCAATAGCTGCCCTAGCGTCGGTTTTAGTCCGTCGGAGTAGCATACACACGAGCGGAGTTTTCGAAGGGGACCGGGTCCGGCGGAGTTCCGTCGGGAAAATTTGAAGCATGCTTCATTTCTAAAGTCCGTCAGACTTTTGCGAAGCTAAAGTCCGTTGCAGCCCACACACGATCGGATAGTCTGACGGACTCGGTCTGACGGACTTTGGATGTTGAAAAGTCCGCTCGTGTGTACGGGGCATTAGGGACACTTTGGAAACAGTGTTGGCAATGAATAGAGAAGATCTTTTGACCGAGAGAACACCTGGGGGTGTGGATGGGTCACCATTGGGTGTCCCTTTTATTACCTCCTACTCGGTGCAACATAGAGGCATTGGGCAACTTATAGGTAAGCATTGGCATATTGTTACCAACTACGCTGTCCTAGGGAATATTTTGCCTCCTAAACCAAGAGTAATATTGAAGGTGCACCATCATTGCAGGGTCAAGTGGAACGACTATTTTAAACCCCCCGGTTACCAGTAGAGGTTTTTTCGACTAACTTATCAGTCGTGCAGACGGTGTAGGGTATGTCATTTTTAATTCTAGTTCCCAAAGAAGGACTACTTCTGTCATGTCCACCGCCACTCAGAAAGTATTTCAAATAAAACCTTGTATTACCTGTGCCACTACTGGGATGGTCTATCTTTTGCAGCTCCCATGTGGCCTACAATATGTGTGGCGTACCAAACACCCCTTACAAGTTCGTCTTAACGAAACATCATGTTTTGGGGTTTTTATCTACTGATGTACATGCACTCCATGCAGGGATGGTGTAGCAATTTACACTTAATATTGTTGTAAAGCCTTTCTGGCCTTTCTGGCCTCACAGCCATGCTCGCTGTTTCATTCAAGGATAGGCAGTTTAAAAAAAAAATATATACATATATATATATATATATATATATATATATATATATATATATATATATATATATATATGTATATATATATATATATATATGTATATATATATTAATAATATTTTTTCAATTTTTTTTCTTTCAACAATTTTCTTCACTAGTGGTATTGTGTATAAAGAAGTCTTTCTATCAACATGTATATAATTTACTTTATGACACATACTACCCCTTTTTTTTTCTTTTTTTTTTTTATTGGTTGGAATTTATATTTAATCCAGGTTTATTGTGGGCTACACTTTAGTAATATTACTTAATAAAAACTCTGTACCAAAATAATATTTCCATATTATCTAAATTATAAGTATTGTAGGGTTAGCGCTTTATTTATTTTCACTTATATTCTGTGGGTTTCCTTTATATATATTTTGTTATATTTTTACAATATATATATATATATTTTTTTGTATATACACTCACCCTTTTCACTGAGTTACTTAAAAAGTTCTTCTTTTTTGGATTTAGAAAGTCCCAATTACTCCAGTGGATTGGTGTATTATATACCCAATTACACTGGGATGTAAGATTAGTTTGTATAGGACTTAATGTCCATCCTGCTTGTGGACACAGAATTGTGTTTTTCTAGCTGTTTCCATTGTTTGAATATTCAATTTAGCTGTTAGGCTAATTATGGGCAATGCTTCCCTTAGCTAAGATGGCTTCCAGCCACTTCCTTGCATGTTAGAACGAGGCGTGGTACCATAAATAGCAGTGAATCACTACCGCCCTATCCCCATTGAGAATGTCCGTTTGATGACGAAACACATCTGGGAGGACATGCAGTGACGTCACCACGCTATCTACGAAGGAGGAAGGGCTCCACTAATGCCGGCTGGCGTTTTTTTGGTTTTTAAATGCTTCTTTAGATTTGGAATATTGTGAGTATAATTTGTATTTTTTTATAAATTTAAGTACCCATATGGTATCACGCTATAATCCCCTTTTTATTTGTATGATCCTTGCCGTTATGAAACACATGAATTGCTGAGCTCAAGGGTCCATGTCTATTTGGAGGAGTCTGTGGTTTATGTTTTATTCCCCATGTGTAACGTGGCCAAGTTTATATGAATGCCATCTAATTTCTATCATCTGGTAAGTGGCTTTTATATCGGTGGTGGCACTTACTATAGATGTGGAGCACAGCGGTGATTGAATAAAGATAAAGAGTACAATGTTTATCTGCAGGAGGCTGTGGCATGTGTGTAATGATCGTGCTGGGCTTATATGAATGCTATCAAAACATTTTCATCTGGTAAGTGGATTTATATTGGTGGTGGCACCCACTGTAGATGTGAAGTACAGCGGTCATAGAATGAAGATCCTGGCATATTAAGAGACTGTTTGTTTGTTTATTTTAGTTTACCACCATTCTCTCTCTATGAACTGAGTGAACTAAAGTTTAGCTGTTGTTTATTTCAGCGTAAATAATTTATTGAGATCTCCATTGGATTGTATGGGATTCTCCCCTCCATTTCATACTGGACATTTATTAATATTATTACGTCTGTATTTCACATTCATTCGTTTATTCAATTTATTTATTTTAGTTTTTTCTCCGGTGGCACAGTTTTTTGTTATTATTTGTACTGTGTTTATCCCACATTGCTGCAGCCTATTTAGCTATTTTTATAAATGTATTATTTTTTTTTTATTTCTGTGGGTCAGCGTGGTTTTTCTTTGTACTAGATCCCTGGTTAAGCCTAAATACTTTGAGATATTTGGTATAGAGCAGGGATATGCAATTAGAGGACCTCCAGCTGTTGCAGAACTGCAAGTCCCATGAGGCATAACAAGACTCTGACAGCCACAAGCATAACACCCAGAGGCATGATGGGATTTGTAGTTTTTCAGCAGCTGGAGGTCTGCTAATTGCATATCCCTGGTATAGAGGGACACACTTCACCGTAAACTCTCAGAACCTGCTCTGGTCATGAAGAGACCTTCGGGAGAAGGGCCAATGTGTTCATGGCCTCTCATATCAATAAGGGAGAGGTTATACCACTACCAACATTAGTCGAGTGTGACCAGATACCAGACGAAAGGGTAGAAATTCCTACTCCAGAGGCTGCATATCACCATCCTCACTTGAGGCACCTCGTTAATTAAATTCCTGCAATGGACATGAATGCTAAAATCTTGATCTTGCTAGGAAGAGACATTCTTAGCCCTTGTACACACGGTCGGAGAATCCGTCGGAATGTGTCCTATCGGACCGTGCCGTCGGATAATCCGACTGTGTGTGGTATGCATCGGACTGATTCCGTCTGAATATTTCCTTCGGACCCAATTTTCCAACATGTTGGAAATATTTCCCGACCAACTGGTTCGATCGGACATACTCCGATCATGTGTAGAGAATTTTGATCGGACCAAGTGCCACGCATGCTCAGATCAAATTCCTACATCAAAGCTATTGGCTACTAGCCTGAACGTAGTCCCATCGTAACGAAATTACGTCATCACGTTCTGAATGATCGGATTCTGACCATGTGTATGCAACAGTTTCAGACAAGATCCGACGGACAAAATCCGACGGATTTGGTTGTCGAAATCTCCGACCGTGTGTACAGGGGCTAAGAGTACACAAAGTACGCAAGCAGTGCATTGGACCTGATGATGCCCCTTAGACACAAAAACTTGATCTAGGCTGGGTAATCGTGGGCAACGTATGCTTGGATAGAATGCGCACATCATCCGAGATCCACTCCTTCAAAACGTACATGCTGGGAAACGGACGTGCATCCCACTTCAAACAGTACCCTCGCCATTACGAAGTAAAAAGAGAAGCCTCTCAACATCATCCAACTACCTGATGTCACTCCTAACCTTTGCAATGACAACCTAGGTACCACAGTGTTTTGTATTACAAGCGATGACAACAAAATATCCTTATCAGTCGAAGACAGAGTTCATCAAAATAATGGACAAAGAATTCTTCCAGGATGAGTCTAACAGATGGGTTGCACCATTATCTCTTCGTGCTGCAAGAGTTAAACTCCCAAACAATTGTGAACAGGCTCTATCCAGATTCAACTCACTTCAACTAACACTAAATAACAGGCCTGAAATGAAGGATCTTTGATAAATGATCACGCCGAACCGGCTCCACAGCTTCAAAGACACGATGAGTGCTGGTACCTGCCTTTCTTCAGAGTGTATCATCCACGTAAGCCAAGGCAAATCAGGGTAGTATTTGACTTTAGTGTCAAGCATCAAGGAGTATCCCTGAACAATGTTCTTCTCACTGGTCCAAACCTAACCAACAATCTTGTAGGTGTACTTATGAGATTCAGAAGAGAGCCAGTTGCCATTACTGCTGACACTGAACAAATGCTTCATTGTACGTGAAGACCATCGGAACTTCCTAAGTTTTATGTAGCACCGTGACAACAACATAGCCAATGAGATGATTGAATGCCGCATGAAGGTACATTCTTTTGCAACATACGTTCTACGAAGGACTGCCCTTGACGGAGACAAGGAGTATGGCATGGATGCTCGTCCCTTCGTTGAGAGAGACTTCTATGTGGACAATGGACTTAAATCTTTACCTACAGACGAAGAAGCCATAGACCTGCTCCAAAGGACACAAGGTATGCTTTCTGAGGCTAACCAAGCTACACAAGATTGCCTCAAATAGTGTTTCTGTTATGAAAGCCTTTCAACCTAGCGATCATGCCACAGGGTTTAAAGATCTGATCTCTATGGTGGGACTTATTAAAAGACATCTTCGGCTTTCAAGTCAGCTTTGCAGACAAGCCATTTACCAAATGTGGTGTTCTGTCAGTAGTGAACAGCCTATACGATCCATTGGGATTCATAGCTCCCATCACCATACAAGGTAAATCCTTACTTGGACAGTTCTCAGAAACTATTAAAGATTGGGATGCTCCACTACCAATAAACCAGCTTTCAAAGTGGGAGTCCTGGAAACAATCTCTACATGCCTTAGATGGAATCCATATACCACGCTGCTACACTTCTGCCTCCCTTGCAACAAGTCAGAGGAAAGAGCTTTACATCTTCTCAGATGCATCTACTGAGGCCATAGCAGCTGTCGCTTAGCTCAAGGTAAGAGATTCTTCTAATCAAGGGAACATAGGGTTTCTGTTTGGGAAAACTAAGTTAGCACCTAAGCCTGAACACACGATTTCCAGGCTTGAACTTTGTGGGACTGTGCTAGCTGTAGAAATAGCAGATTTCATACTGCATGAGCTAGACATTCAGATAGATGACATCAGATTCTACACACACAGCAAAGTTTGTTCTGGGCTACATATACAACCAGACTAAACATTTCTATGTCTGTCAGAAACCGTGTAGAGAGAATCAGGAAATCATCTAAACCTGAACAATGGCATTATGTTCCATCTGAAATTAACCCTGCAGATCATGCCACCAGGCCAGTGTCTGCAGGTATCTTTGCAAATCCTTCTTGGTTAACAGGGCCTGAATTCCTGCTGGATCATCTAGAAGAAACCACAGCTGATGTCTTCATTCTTCTAGAACATGACAAAGATGCAGAGATCCCAACTATCCTTACCCCAGCTACTCTTCTTACCCAGAAGCTTGGGTCTGTTCCTGTTCCACCTGGAAACTTGAAAACAGGAAATCTGTGCTATGACCAGTGCAAACGAGTACAACACCTCGCCAACTGCTTTTGGAATCATTGGAAGATGGAGTATCTTTCTATTCTGCAAGGACGCAGGAAATGGGAATGGCTGAACCCTAACATACAAGTTGGAGATCTTGTTCTGCTTAAGGACCAGCAAGCTGAAAGGATCGAATGGCCCATGGGATTTATTGTAAAGAGCATTCCTAGTGATGACGGTAAAATGGAGGTGAAGGTTTCAAGACAAAGGTCTGATGAAAGTCTTTACAGTCCCGTCACAGAACTTATTCTGCTCTTACCCTTTGGAGAATGAACTTGTCTGCCTATGCTGCTGGATCCTACCTGTGATTTCAAGAAGAAAGTGACTTGACTTTAGTTGACATATCTTGAAGCCTTAAATTGAGTTATTGTTATTGCATTACATGCATGTTCTTATGTCTTTCAGGTCTTCAAGACATCCAGAAAATTACACTGTTATTTGCAGATGCATCACAACCATTCTTATGTATATAGTGACATTTACCATGCCAGATGGGGAGTGTGCTGCCCCAAGGGGGCATAGAATTTATATATACAATAACAATTATATTGTTTTCCTAACCATTTTCTATGGATGTTTAAGTTTAGTTCACATGCTGCCATCTAGTGACCTTTTGTGGTAATGCATTTGTGTTCTCAAGTTTATTTCCCTTATGTTATGACACAATTCCTTTGTATGTAATGCTCCAGCCTTCTTCCTGTGTTTTGTACTTCCTGTGTTTTGTACTTCCTGTGTCATCGATGGAGTAACAGCCTTGTGTAGCAGAGCACATGTATTCTACATTGTAAGCTACAGACAATATCTTTTGACCGCACAATACCACAACCTGTTCGTATCCTGTCATCTGTTGTAATCTGATGTTCAGAATAAAAGCATCTTGTGTATTGGTGAGTTCAAGCTATCTGATGAGGATTGTCCTCAGTGATATCTGCTTATAGAGGTCTCACAAGGGATAGATTACTTCACAGCAATCAGAATAGTCCTAAAGATCAATTTTTGGGATTTAGGAGCTAAATTGAGGAAAAGGACCTCCAAGGTAGTAAGTATTCTCAGAAATACTACCGGTTCCATCGAGCCACACCAGAAAGGCAGAGGGAGATTAGGGAAGTAAACAAGTGGCTGAGGAGCTGGTGTAGTAAGGAGAGGTTTGGGTTCCTGGAGAACTGGGCCGACTTCTCAGTCGGTCACCAGTTCTTTAGAAGGGACAGACTGCACCTAAATGAGGAGGGTGCAGATCTGCTGGAAGTGAAGATGGCCGAAAAGTTAGAGGGGCTTTTAAAATTAGGTTCCGCGCTGACTATCTCTACCTCTGGACCCTCCCCCCATCGCCTATTTTAGAGGGTTGTATTGGGGGAATTAGTGGTAGGTTGACTAAAGCACATAAACCCGAGGTAAGTATAGTAACAAGTCCTATTTGCAACCTTGAAACGCCCAATAAGAAGACAGTATGCGACCGGTCTAAACTACGTGGCATGTTCACCAATGCCAGGAGCCTGGCAGACAAGATCGGAGAACTAGAGATACTGTTGTACGAGGAGGATTTAGATTTTGTGGGAGATTCAGAGACTTGGTTAAACAGCTCTCATGATTGGCTGGCAGCCATTCAAGGCTATTCCCTTTATCGCAGGGATAGGGAGGGTAAATAAGGTTGGAGGGGTATGCCTGTATATCAAGAATAATGTACAAGTGAATGTGAGAGATGACATCACTAGGGGAGCTTGGGAGGAGATGGGATCCTTATGGGTAGAGCTCCAAAGCGATGAAGCTAAGGGGAAAGTATTACTGGGAGTATGCTATAGGCCCCCTAACCTGAGGAAAGAGGGGGAAGAAGGACCTCTTATAACAAATTGGATTTGTGGCAAGGATGGGAGGTGTCATCATAATGGGGGTGATTTTAAATAAAATAAGTAAGTTTTCTCCTTCACTGATGGGCACTGATGAGGCTGCACTGACAGGCACCTATAAGACGGCACTGATGGGCACTAATTTGCGGTACTGATGGGGCACTAATATGATGCACTGATGGGCACCTTATGGCATATCACAGGAAGCACCTCCATGGTTAATAGTGGACAGAATTAAAATTAGACTTGGGAAACTTAACATTAATAAATTACCAGGATCAGATGGCTTGCATCCGAGGGTACTTGGGGAACTCAGTCAAGTAATTGCCAGACCATTATTTCAAATTTTTACTGACTGGAATGGTACCACGTGATTGGAGGAAAGCCAATGTAGCACCAATATTTAAAAATGGCCCAAAATACATCCCTGGGAATTCAGGGCCATTTTTAAGGCAGGGCAAAAGGGGCAACTGCCCTCCCTGGGCCCTGTCATTGTTGTAGGGTCCAAAGCAGCTGTCTAATACTTGCCAACTATCTTGGTTAAATTCCCTCGCCCCTAGAGGTTTTAGTCCTGTGCTGTGTCCCAAAATCTCAGTTTGAAGTGCTGCTACTAATGCTGCCCAGCTCTGCCATATTGTGTGCAGATGACTCACCTGCAGACCCTGTGTTTACATGTAAATTACCGGCATTCATATGTAAATAGCGGTGGCCGGCGGCATTCATATGTATATCATGCCCCCTGAGGTCATATCCACAGTAATCTCTAGTAACTAAACAACAAGCAGAAATCATGTTCTGTAACCCCTAGCAACTAACCAGTGAGCTGTAATGTGTAATGATACACTGTAACCTCTGGCAAGCAATCGCAATAGCTGCCTGATCCGATTCAGTAAACTAATTTTGAGTCTAGCTGCTATTTATTGTATGTCTCAGAGTAGGTGGAGAGCAAAACTGCATGGAGGGGCCCAAGAAAAGTTTTGCCCAGGGTCCAGTCAATATTAAATACGGCCCTGTGGGAATTACAGACCAGTTAATCAATAGTATGTAAACTCTTGGAGGGGATGATACAAGATTTTAGTAATGAGAACGGTATCATTAGCAGTAATCGGCATGGATTCATGAAGAATCATTCTTGCCAAACCAATCTATTAACCTTTTATGAGGAGGTGAGTTGCCATCTAGATAGAGGAAGGCCCGTAGACGTGGTGTATCTGGATTTTGCAAAAGCATTTGGCACAATTCCCCATAAATGTTTACTGTACAAAATAAGGTCCGTTGGCATGGACCAGAGGGGGAGTACATGGATTGAAAACTGGCTACAAGGGCGAGTTCAGAGGGTGGTGATAAATGGGGAGTACTCGGAATGGTCAGGGGTGGGTAGTGGGGTCCCCTAGGGTTCTGTGATGCGACCAATCCTATATATTTTGTTCATAAACAACCTGGAGGATGGGTGTAAACAGTTCGATCTCTGTATTTGAGGATGATACTAAGCTAAGCAGGGCAATAACTCCACAGGATGTGGAAACCTTGCAAAAAAGATGTGAACAAATTAATGGGGTGGGCAACTACATGGCAAATGAGATTTAATGTAGAAAATTTTAAAATAATGCATTTGGCAAAAATATGAATGCAATCTATACACGGGGAATCTAGGATGGAAAAGGACCTGGGGGTCCTAGTAGATAGGCTCAGCAATGGCATGCAATGCCAATCTGCCGCTAACAAAGCAAACAGAGTATTGACATGCATTAAAAATGGGATCAATGCTAGATAAAATAATAATTGTCCCGCTCTACAAGAATCTGGTCCTCACGAAGGATATACTGGAAATGGAGCGAGTACAACGAAGGGCAACAAAGCTAATAAAGGGTCTGGGGGATATTAGTTATGAGGAACAGAGGAGGAGCCTGCGCTCGAGGGCCACACACCGCTGTGTGTATCTGGAGACTGTCAGTGCTGTTCTGCGGTATGTAAGGGGGGCATCTATACTGCTGGGGTGGTCTGTACTACTGAGGGTGGATCTGCACCGAGGGGGGTGTCTGTACTGATGGGGGTCTGCACTGAAATGGGTGGGTGTCTGTACTGATGGCGGGTGTCTGTATTGAGGGGGGGTCTGCACTGGGGGGGATGTCTGTACTGATGGGGGGTCTGCACTGAGGTAGGGGGTGTCTGTACTGATGGGGGTATGCATGTGTGTCCTTCAGGGGCTGCATACAGTATACTGCATATTTTGTTGTTCAAAATGAATATAAGCTGTTGCCTGGGTACTGTGCTACATGAGTGTGGTAATCTGTTGTTCAATGGCATTAGTTAATTTTTTTTTTTGGGGGGGGGGCTGTTTGCGGGGGGGCATGCAACATTTTGCTATAGGGCTCTGGGATTTCTAGTTAGCCCCTGATTAGATAATCACCTGAACAACACAACATACAATGTAATACTGACATATAATCACCCGCATAGGATGGACTTGTGTCTTTTTTTCAACCTCACCTATTATGTAATACACCTACATTAATTTATGTCTCCTAATATCCCAGGAATCATCTTTAAAGAACCTCAAGTTTCTTGGTACTGATATGCCAGCTATATAGGTGTTGGTATGTGCAACAATGTGTGTGTCATATGATCTCATACATGCCTTCATAATATGTACAGCCAATGAAGAATTAAGTAGAGTCCATAATATGTCTTTCCTCCATGTGTGTTTTTTTTTTTTAATGACCCTAATGACTGGGTCTTTAGGGTGAAAATAATGTAAGTCATTGATTAATATTTCAGAAAAACAGTGAGGAAGATTGGACATTCCTAGTGTATGGGATAGAGTAACCCTCAAAATTTCCACTAGCCTGCATGCATTAGGCGAGTGGAAATAAGCTGAGGATGAGTCTGGAGACGCATCGAAGGGGGAGGCGGGCACTGCCAGTGGGCAGGGTTAAATGGGAGTCAATTCTCTTCCCAACTCTGCCCCCTAGAGCAGCCTTCAAAATTTCCACTCGCCTGCTTGCATTAGGTGAGTGGAAATAAGCTGAGAGCAAGTGTTGAGCCACACCAGAGGGATGGGCAGGCACCGCAGACAGGTGGAGTTGAATGGGAGTCGATTCTACTCCCAGCCTCTGCCCCCTGTCATTCTCTCAGCAGGGCCTGGCATACAGCAGGAGTCAGCAAAGAACTAGATGAAGTGGAGACGGGGGCTGCCAAAGATTATTTTTCCTATTAACAAGCTGGTGATTGGTTGCTCAGACCGCCTAGCAACCAATTACCAGCCTGTTAATAGGAAACATCAGTGGTGTGCTTCACTGTAAGTCTCTCTGCAGCCTAAATCAGTGAAAGTGTCATTCATTGGTTTTAAAAAAAAATGTTAATGCTATATTTTAATATAGCGTTAAAATATTTACTTAACAAGGCATTAATGATATGTACAGTGCCTACAGTAGCCAATCACATTTGATCATTATGTTATTTATCACAGTCAGATCATTGAAATATGCTGTATGTTAATATTGTTAAAGTTGTTGTTAATAATTATTTTTGTAACTTAATTCTGCATAAAACATTTAACGGTGTAATTTCATGAGATAATATACAAGGGCGTGTTTAGGGGCGGAATTAGGCAGGTGGGGCAACTGGTGGCAAGTAACTCTTAAGGACTGGCTAGTTGAGCCCTGGGCTAGCGACAAAATCAACAGCATCATAATGAAAATATACTGAAAAAAGGAAATGTATGTGTGTGGTTTATAGAAAATAGTAGAACCTTCACATCTCCCTTGCCCAATACAGATCTTGGTTCTCATGTAAATCATATGTTTATCGCAGTATATTTCAGTGCGTTGGTGCACATTTACCGCATTATATTGCAGTGTGTCAGTGCAGTCTTACTGCAGTATATTGTAGTGTGTCAGTGGAGCCAGCAGCATGAGCGTCCACAGCAAAGGTGGACATGGTCCGTCCTCATGCAGGGCATCATTTCCTCTGTTTAGTAATGTTGCTTGTGCTATCCAGCCACAGCATGCAGAGGAGGTGGTGGACCGGCTTACTAAACCATCCTCATCGTCTGTCATCCTCTGTCACCACCACTCTGTCATCACTCTGTCACCCAAGCAGAAACTAGTGCGCAATCCACTGCGGCTGCCAGAGTGGTTTATTCTGTCACTTGCTCCTTGACGATGCACAGCCATTACTCGATTCAGATGTTGGTACTGAGGTTGAGGAACGTTGAGCCTACAGAGTGGGGAGAACACCAGTAAACAAATTTGCAGTCATATTCTCCCAGCCGCAGATGGGAGAAGTTGTCAACAGTGATGAGGAGGGAGGAGGGGATGATGATGATGAGGTAACTGATGTGACTTGGGTGCCGGATAGAGCAGAGGAGGAAAGTGAGGGTGAGGTACAACCCCAAAGAGGCAGCAGCCCACTTCCCAGCTCAGTGGTTTGGGGATTTTTTTAGCACATGTGCAGCCGATTCCATTGTTGCAATTTACAAACTTTTCCTCAAGCACATCAAGCATGGAAAAAACACCAGCAATTTGGGTACCACATGTTTGACAAGGCATTTAACCTCTCACCACGCAGCCCACTGGCAAGAGCTCCTGAAAGACACACGAAAGGAATGCAATTCTGCTTCTTCTCACTCCTCACCGATCTAGCCTACCCCTGCTATACCTCATGACCTCTCAGCAGCCTCCACTAACAGGGATGATGGTATAGTGCAGTAGGACACCACCAGCTGTAGACTATAGCAGGCAAATTTCTCTGCCCCATCTGCTGCAGTGAAAAAAAAATAGTCACTGCCACCCACATGTTAAAAAAAGAAAGCTACGCTGTTGTATACTACCCTACACAAGCTGCAACCCAAATTGAAATGCGCACAAATATAGATACAAAACAAAGGGAGCTGCGCTCATAAATTGATATTTAACAAAGTACAAACAGAATCAATCTGATATGTCACTCTGATGAGTGAGAGTACAAAATAAATCAATATTTGTAGTAAGTGTCCCATAAATACAAATTATAATGTGAAAACAGTGAATAACGAATATCTCAACAGTCCTTAGGTCCTCTAACAATAAGTAGACACAAATGAAGACACAAAGTGATCCACCACCACACACAGAAGATTGCAAGCTTACCAGCTGCACAAGCTGTCATAGGCTAATACCCTAATACCTAATACCTGTGGCTAATACCCAGCCAGGGCCTTTGATCCTTCCAGTATCTCCGGTAGCCAGTAAGCAGAGCGTTCCTGGAGACTGAGTATATCCTGCAATCAACAGCCAGCCACAGGGATCACTTCGGCGTAGGTAATTCATATCACTCTGAAATAAAAACAAAGGAAATTGATATTGGTAAAACCGGGTGGTAATTTTATTAAAATATCCGTGCAAGCATGGGATACACAGATTAAAAGTTTGTAAGAAAAGCTGGCCAGCAAATAATACAACAAGCCCGTGCAAACGGGATGTAAAACAGCACGGTGACATCAGCACGTCGCTCCTACTGACTCATTTCATCACTACTCTGACATCGGCCTGGGGCACAGGTGGCATAGTGACGCACCACTATATATGCTCTACATGTCCACCTAAGGCTCAGCCCACCAAAGGCTCAGTTTTCCACACAAGTAGTTGTCACATACCTGGTGGAGATCGAGCTGTGGAGGGGGCTTCTCTTGCACCTCCTTTCCAACACCCCTGATAGTGATGACAGGAAGTGGAGGACACAGAGTGGCATGAGGGCCGATGTGGCGGATGACTCTGGCTATGCTTTGGCAGGAACCAGGTAACTTGAGAGCGCTGGGCCGGAACTGAGGACAGGAGCTCCGGGATGCTGGATCAGTAGCTGGAAGCGTAGCCGAGACGTAAGCCAAGTGTTCATCAGCAGCCGGGCAGAGCAGGTACGGAGTCGTGAGGCAGAGGCAAAGATGGGACACAGGCCAGGTTCGGTACACAGGCGGGCAATGAGGCACAGGAACATCAGGCAGAAGCGGAGTCAAACACAAGCCGGGGTCACAAGTAGGCAGGCAGAGGTCAAGAGGTGGTTCAGGCAAGCTGGGTCAGGATACAGGAAACTGGTTCAGGATCGGGTAATCAAGCACTAGCTGAAGAGACTACTCAGCAAGTTGTGCATGCCACTGGCAGGTTTAAATAGGTGGATTGGCGCCAATGCACACGCGCACACATGCACGCTCGCACATGTCTTTTCTTGAGCATCTCCTGGATTGTCCATGCCTGTGCACCACTGTGCGTTTGTTGCCCGGGTTTCCCTTACAACAGCAAAGCAAAAATAGTAAACCGTGATGGAAACCGTGGCCACACATTAGTTGTCACACCGTCGCACACATCAGACATATTCAGGTAGAATATTGGTCAGCCCAGTTGTATATTTATATCCAAATGGACGAGTGTCCCCCCAACGGAGAACTACAATAATGGTATTAATAAAATTCTCTATATACAGACCTAACATAAATCTAAAATGGCAATCAATTACCCATAACCGAAATGATTGTAACAAGGACGCTACCATACGCACTCATCTAAACTGTTAACGGTATATTTATTTGGATACTAAAATAAAGTACAAAAATACAGACAAAAATGAATATATACAAAAATCTTATGTATAAAAAGTTATACATATATAAGTTTAATTAAAATTCTTAAAAAATAATGAAATATATAGGGGACCCATACTCTATATTACCCACCACAACCAGTCTGATAGTTGGCTGTCATAGAATAAAGACTGGCAGGAATCAAACATGGAGCCATATCATAGGCTCCATATCATAGGCTCCAACCCCAACATCACCCCACACCTTGTAATTATTCTTCCATAAAGAAAGATATTGCATATTGGTGCTAGTACTAGTACTCCATAGTATGAACTATCCCAGACTCAGACCAAGTTTACATAGTATCAATTATTGACAGAAAACGAAGCTTGTTATATAAACTTCAAATCAAAAAAAAGAGACAAAATCACCTTAGGAATTATAGCCATAGAGGGTATAACATTTATTCTTATGGACCTAAGACATCTCTAATATTGAAATCCTTCTGACAAGAGGACATCCCCTCCAACGGGGGCTGTATTTATCAATCCCTAATACAATGGTATTAGTATGGTCTCTATTATGTACTGTTAGATCCCTTCTGAATGTTATTAATATGCTTATACAAACATACCTGGAGGGGACGTTTAGTCCTGCCCACATACTGTAGTCCAAAAGGGCACTGCAGCATGTAGACTACTCCCAGGGTAGAGCATGTAATGAAGGGCTCTATTTTATGTTCCTTTTTAGAGGTACAACTCGAATTAAACCTAGTCATTCTAGTTTTGCACCCATTAAGGGAGCAAACTTGCCATTTTCTGCACTGATATATCTCGTAAGTTCAGTGAAGAAACTAGGTCAGATGACAGGAGGGTTAAGAATATTAGGGGCCACTTTATCTCTCAAAGAGGGAGCACCCCTAAATACTACTTGGTTTAGCTAGAAGAATAGTATTTAATATTCTATCATTCCCCAAGATGTGCCAGTACTTATTCACTATGTGCTTGATGTTTTTATGTTGAATGGAATAGTTAGTAATGAAAGGATTCTTAAAGGTGTTATGTCTCTCTATTCGACAGCCTCTCCATCAGAAGGTCTGTCCCATCTATCCGTTTGACCTGGTCAAGAGTATCAGACTAAGATTCCATAGAGTAACCCTTCTCTAAGAATCTCAGTGTAAGGGTCTCTGCTTGTTTTATGCCGCATACACACTATCAGAATTCTCGTCAGAAAAAGCTGATATTTTTCCCGTCGGTATTCCGCTCAAACTGTCTTGCCTACACACGGTCACACCAAATTCCGACCGTCAAGAACGCGGTTACGTACACCACATACAATGGGACTGTAAAAGGGGAGTTAAGCACCACCCTTTGGGCTCCTTCTGCTGATCTTGTGTTTATCGCGTGTTAGTAGAAGTTTGGTTAGAGATGATTCGTGCTTTTCAGACTTGTGCTTCAGATTGTTCCTGCTCTTCAGTTTGTGCTTGTCGGTGCGTATTCGCTTATCAGTGCGTGTAGTCAGTTCGCATTTGTTTGTCATTGCGTGCTATTTTATATAGTACTCTTTGATATTCAGTGCTTATTGTCAGGTCGTTGCTGATTTGCAGTTAGTTCTTTCAGGCCTTGCTGTTTATCAGTGCTTTCTGTTAGTCCATTCTAACCAGCGACCGTTTTGGAGCCATGTTGCGTGGATGTACTCGTGGTGAAGTTCTATGCTGTTCGGGGGGCTTGGAATTGGGGTTCTTACTTTGACACAAACCCAGTCCATGAACAGGACAAGGAGGAGTTCATTGACCAAGAATTGGTTGCTCCAGCGTGACCAATTCTCTCATATGCCTTTGCTGCATGAGATCTGGGAGAATAACTCTGATGATTTCAGGAATTATCTCAGGATGGCGGACCCCATTTTTCACTGTCTGTTGGATTTGCTGACCCCTTATATCAGCAGGCAGGATACCTGCATGAGGCAAGCCATCCCTCCGGAGCAGAGGCTAGTCACCACGTTGCGGTACTTGGCAACAGGGAGAAGCCTGCAGGACCTCAAGTTCTCCACTGGCATCTCCCCCTATGCTCTGGGGATCATTATTCCAGAGACCTGTTCTGCCATCATCCAGGTCCTGCAGAAGGACTATATTAGGGTAAGTTTTCTCCTTTAACATTACATTCTATGGAATGTCGGTGCCTTTTGCTTGTCATTATCACCTACCCATATTTCCATTTTCCATGTTCCCTCAGGTGTTGTACCACACCGCCAAACTCCTTATGGATAGGTGATACTGTCTCTCTCTTCCTATGTTCATATATTTTTATTTTTATTTTTGCATAGCTTTATATATAGAAGTCTAACAGTATTAAAAATATTAAAAATTATTAAAATAATTAAGATACCTATGAAATATGTATGCCATGTGTCAGCTATTTTTGCACATATGCAATAGTGCGTACTTTAATGTACTAACTGTGCACTAGTGATGTGTGAACTTGCTATCTGAGCATTTATGAATAATGTTATGATTATAAAATTAATCTTTTCCCTCCCTGTTGCATTCATTTGCAATGTCTGTTAAACTGCATTGCCCTTTCAAATAGTCTCCCCCAATATGCCAATCTGCTCTTCCTCCTTGTTCTTTCATTATGATTGACCCGTCCTTGGTGTAGTGCACTGGCTTCCACAGAACTTCATTTGCGTACAGGGGTGTCGGTGTACCTTTTGTTTGTCATTATCACCTGCCCTTATTTCCATTTTCCATTACTTTCTATGTATTTAATGTTTGCTAATGTATTGTATTTCTTTCATCATTCTATAATTAACATAATTGTAATAAGCTGTGAATTTCCTTTGTCCTTGTGCATTTTGGATTTTTGTATGCTCCTTTTTTGCCTTCATGCATATTTGCCTTCACTAACCTCCCCAGCATGCTCTCCTGTGCCCATATACTCCTAGTCTAATCACTTAACAATGTATTTTGTCAGCTCCATTGTAGTGCTTTACCCTAAAGACCCCCTAAAATGTTTACAAATGTTGTTGTTGTCCTTAAATTCACGCAGAGTGCAAGAGGCTTTTTTTTAGGGGCCCAAAGTCATTTGAAGCCCTCCCTCCCCCCAACTGCTAAGTCAGCTGATACCAATCCTCTATCTGATGACTTTTCCAAACCCATACACACTATACCTACCTCCTTTTGTGGTCAGATTTATGGATGAATTCACCAAAGCATGTAGTGCAAGGGCCTGCCTCAAAACTTTCAAATGCTACTGTTTAAAGTTTTCCCCTATTATATTGATAGGTAATTGCAGAATCTAAAAATGTGCTTCCATTTATTATTTTTTTATGCCACTTATTACCTGTCCAGTGGGCTGCCTATAGTGAGGTGGGGCTGGCCAAAATAACACACATTACTTTGTTAATCCATTACTTAGTGGAGAGGGTTACCTGTCCAAAACATACCTCCCCCTAAAATATTTCCAAGGGGCCATTAGAGGGGGTGAGGAATCTGATAAGTGGACCTAATATTTTAGCCTTTAAATACTCTTTACAAGGAATGTTATACTGATGTTGGCCAACAATGTCTGTGTGTAATCTGCCTGTAATGTTTCTGTGCAAAATTACTCATTTGATTTTTCTTGTTTGACCCCACAGTTTCCTTCAACGCCACAGGAATAGCAGACTGTGACCTCCCAGTTTGCCCAGCAATGGGATTTTCCTAACTGCGGAGGGACAATCGATGGGAAGCACTTCCACATCGTCCCACCACCCCATTCGGGGTCATACTATTTTAACTATAAGAGGGTTTCATAGTATCGTGTTGATGGCAGTGGTGTTGGCGACATACGAGTTTCTGTATGTGGACATGGGGAGGAATGGTCGGATGTCTGATGGAGGAGTATTGGCCCGGACCGAGTTCTACCGACGTCTCGAGAGTGGTGGCTTGGAATTGCCACCCCCAGAGGAGAATGTCGAAGGACTGCCATCTGTCTTAGATGAGGCATTCGGTCTGGGTAACCATGTCATGAGGCCCCAGAGGACCCTCACCCCGGAGAAGAGGGTTTTTAATTATCGGCTGGCCAGATAATTGTGCTGGACGGCCAGGAGGAGGAGGACTGGATCTGGATCTTTCCAGGGCCCGCTCCTGAATGCGAATGTCTATTTGAATGCTCAATGCGATCAAATCATGAAGCGTGGTAGGAATGGTGCATCCAGCGAGTTCATCCTTTACATGCTCAGATAGGCCATGCCGGAAGGTAGCGGTAAGAGCCTCATTATTCCATGTGAGTTCAGCGGCCAGCGCATGGAATCGAACTGCCTATTGGCAACTGTCATTCCTTGCTGACGAAGATGAAGAAGGGAGCAGCGGAGCGGAGCAGCAGAAGACACTCTGCGGGGGTCATCAAAAGTTTTCCAGAATGCTTCCAAAAAAGCCTGAAGGTTGAGGTTACAGCAGCTTGCAGACAATCCAGGCGGGAGGTAAGATCCTGTAGAAACAGCATTATTTGCTCTTGATTTACTTGCTGGGAGTTAAGTCTGAGCTAGGTGTTGTATTTGGTCTTTCTCTGAGGAGCTCATGGCTTGAGAAAATTGTCATGCTGCCATTGGTGTGATCCCACAGGCAAGCAGGTGACACGGGCCAGCTGTTATTCTGCCAGGGACCCCCTCGTGGGAATTTGGACTTAGCTGCATGCTGACCTCAGGTCATGACCCCAGATTCACCCTGCCCGCGAGGAGAGTACCCAAAGAGACAATACAGGCACGGATGGATGGATGAAGCAAAAGGAGAGCCACATAACCAGCTAAGATCATGGTGGGCAGCCCACAAATGAAATCAGGAGAGCTAGACGAGACAGTACACAAGAGGTCATTCCACAAGAAGTGAGGTTAGGAATGATTACATGGAAGGGGCTCAGGAACAAGTGTTGCTCAAGCAACCAGGGTTCTGGAAGGTATATTAACCATGAGGTGAAAAAATGGGAAAACGCATGTAAATAGAGTCCGGGAGCTGTGTTGGGTGACTAGATAAAAAAATTAAAATAAAAGTAAATACAAATCTAAATAAAAATGTGGAGTGCAAAAAAGGGAATGAAAAGGTGTAACAACACAGTTGGAGTAAAAAATTCTAGACGAGTAAAGTGACTGAAATAGGTAGAGGTGTGTGGAATAAAGAGAAATGTATGTGAGAATTGTTTATCAGTATATATGTGTAGCGCCAGCTTCTGACGAGCACGTGCTATGTGTTTTTTTCAATTTAATGTTCCTAAAACTACAGTTGGGTTTAGGGTTAATTATGTAAAATTATGGTTTCAGTACCAGTCTAGCTGGATTGCACTGGGTTCTTCTTGGCCACAGGTGTCACTGTCACTGCTGGCAAGTGTGAAAAAAGCAGTTTAGCTAGGCTTATTGAGTGCCATTCTTTCTCGGAACCAGCCCAGTGGGTGTGTCATCCTGCTGTGCATTCTGGGAAAGGGTATTTAATGTACTGAGATCACGTGCTTATGGGTTCCGGTCCAGAAGATCTTTCTGTTTGTTTGGTCCTGGTCCTCCTGACCAGCCCCCATGACCCTCATGGCCGGGAGTGCGGATCCATCCAATTCCGAGTCTCAGGGCTGGATAACTCGAGGCAAAGTAACTGAGAGGAGGATGCAAAGGTGGTCCGGTGCAGTTTCATCTGTGGAGAGGCCCAGCGACTGGAGAAGCACCCAAGGGAGGAATCTTCGGGAGAAGGCCATGCATGAAGCTGGCTTCTCAGAAGGAGCCTGGAGGCTCAGTTGAAGGACACAAAGTGAAGGACACTCATACGGTATCACTGGACTGGCTGCAAGATACTGGTTCCGTATGATAGCTCTCTAGATTTGCCTAAGTCCCTCAGTTACATTCAAGTCTGTGGCAGAGACTTTGTTCAAGTGTTCTATATCCAAGTCTGTGGCAGGGACTTTGTTCAAATGTTCTACATTCAAGTCTGTGGCAGAGACTTTGCTCAAGTGTTCTACATCCAAGTCTGTGGCAGAGACTTTGCTTTAGCATAAATTGTAAAAAACAAATAGTTGCAAAAAAATAGATGATATAAACAATAATAAATAAAGTCCCAATTGGATACTAGAACCAAAAAATATATATATATAGATCCAGAGTCCAAAGCAGTGATTCATTCAGTGAAAAACTCCTTCTAAATCCATATGCCAGAAGGCGGCTGAAATCTTCTACAAAGTTGTGACACGTCCCTTCACCAAAACTTTTGGACATAGAAAACACCCCAACTGTGAAGATAAAGTTGTCTTCTTACCAGATGCTGTTGACTACTTTATTTAAAAAGATAGTCAAATAGGCTTATGCAGGTGAATTCCCTGCTCACTTGGAATAAGGTGGACCTCGTAAGGAAAGAAGCTTCTCCTCATAGACTCAGACAGGTCATAAAAAAAGAAGGGCAAACAAAATCCATAGCGTGATAAAAATAAATTAAAAAAACATAAGGCCAAATGGCTGCTTACATATGCCGGTGCCCGACCTGGCACTGGGGCTGCTCGCTTAAAACAATTGTTTCGTAATGGATGCGTAGTTCCTCGTTGTGTAGGGCGTGCGTTCCACCAAGAAACAGCCGACAACCAAAGACGACCGGAACTGTGCGTGTACGAACGTGACTGGGTACCGCCTCGACGTACGTTTCGTTTGACACGTCATCAGGAAGCGTGAAAATTTGGCCTTATGTTTTTTAAATTTATTTTTATTATTAAACGGTGTCACGCTATGGATTTTGTTTGCCCTTCTTTTTTTATGACCTGTCTGAGTCTATGAGGAGAAGCTTCTTTCCTTACGAGGTCCACCTTATTCCATGTGATCAGGGAATTCACCTGCATAAGCCTATTTGACTATCTTTTTAAATAAAGTAGTCAACAGCATCTGGTAAGAAGACAACTTTATCTTCACAGTTGGGGTGTTTTCTATGTCCAAAAGTTTTGGTGAAGGGACGTGTCACAACTTTGTAGAAGATTTCAGCTGCCTTCTGGCATATGGATTTAGAAGGAGTTTTTCACTGAATGAATCACTGCTTTGGACTCTGGATCTATATATATATATTTTTTGGTTCTAGTATCCAATTGGGACTTTATTTATTATTGTTTATATCATCTATTTTTTTGCAACTATTTGTTTTTTACAATTTATGGTGATAGGTTGTCCATCACTTGAGATGTTTTATGATTATTAATTTTCACATTTGCGCCCCTATCATTACTTCATTTTCAGCACGACAAGTTTTTTTCTTTTTTTTTTTTTTTTCTCTTGTTTTTTAGGGAGCAGCTATTAGTGTTTCACTTAGTTTATTTGATTCACTGAGTATCAGTTTAATTTTCTTTTTTATTTGCATAAGTGGCGCGGAGTTTATTAGCTGCTGTTTTTTCAGCTACATTTTCACAGAGACTTTGCTTTACTTAAACACTCTATCGGCTGCTAGGCCTAGTGAGAGGAGGTCTAACCGGTAGCTGAGAGAATCCAGTTGTGAACGGTAATTCTCTGGATTTCTATAGTGAGAGACTTCCTATCTTTTGTAGTTCCAAAAAGGCCTGAACTTCCTTCCTAACCCTCTACCCTTGATTTTTCAAATAAATAATTCAAAAAGAGGATCCAGTGCCGGTTTCTACAATTCTTTGGGCCATCTACCTCGGGAAACCCCTAGACGCACATGAGGTCAAGAAGGTAACGGTAAGCCCAATAAAACCAGCAGCTCCTTCGGGGGTCAGTGCTACATATGTATGCCCCATATGGGGATGTTGTATAGTTGGATAGACATTTACAATAGGGGAGAGCAACAGTACTAGTAGCCTTGACAGGATAGTGGGATAAAAAGAAAAAAGAAAAGGAGGGCGCACCAACCTAGTGCATTACCACTAATAGAGCTTTATTCAATAACACACAGCAAAATACATACTCACAAACAAGTATTGATAGAAGGCATAATCAGTAAAGCAGGATCATCTTTTCCGAACATCGACAAGCCTGGACCTGACGTTGAGTGGATCAAAGGATGCCCCAATAATGGCTGACTCGTTTCAGGGGAGAACACCTTTCTTCAGAGCCTAAACGGGCAATGGTTTCTCACATAAAGACAGGCCTATATATGTGTGTGTCTCAGTGTGTGTGCGGTGCACACCCCAAGCCCCACCCGAACCACCCTTACAGGCCAGACCCCCAAAAAAAAAAATTGGAATAAAAATTTTATTTAATTAATTTAATAAATTAAATTGTTAAAAAGTTATTATTATATGGCAATAGGACCATTTCTGTGTATATAATATAATAATAATAGTAATAACGCATCAATTAATTAATTTATAGTAATGGTGCATAAATAAATCAAAGATCTGGTCAGATCTCTACAGTAGTGGTAATAATAGTATTAGTACCTCTACTTCCATATTGCACTTACCCTACTGGTTGCCAGGGTCACGGGAGGGGAGGTGTGGACTAATGAAGATGTCCCATACACATAAAACAGAGAATTGAACGCACGTCGCACCTCTGAAAAGGAAGTGCGGGTGGAAATGCGTTCCACCCGCAACTTCCGCCCCACGTGTCGCTTCCGCTCATGCAAATGCAAGCAGAGTGCCTGCATGCGCGAGTGACAGCACCAGGGTTTCGGCGCACGCATTAGGACTAAATGCGTGCACCGGTAGTGCGGTCCGGAAGTGCGGATGTGTGCGTTCCACCCGCTACTTCTGGCCAGCACATAGATACAGAAAATGTGCACAATGGCACTGCCCGCAAATGTGGACAGTGTCAACCCACAAATTGGCAGCTCATGCTATGGGCATAAGGGGGGGGGGGGGGGAACAAATAGTGTTAGAAAATATATATAATGAAAATAAAAATAATAATTTTTGCCAAAACTTTAAAAAATTACAAAAAATCATTCAAAATCTTTTTTAATTTTTATAAAAAATATATATATATAAAAAAAAATAATAATAATTTTTGCCAAAAGAAGGGGGGGGAGGGGAAAGAAAAAACCCACGGAGGGGGCAATGGAGGAGCCCGGCCCCACACACAGACACTAAGTACATGTGATAGCAAACCATGTATACAAATTAAAAATAGTAAATAAAAATATAGTTGCGCTACCAAAATATAAAAAAAATTGTGAAAAGTATAGCAGCCGGCATCAACAATGATAAATTGTGAAAAAAAATAAGAAACAAAAAATGCAGCGCTATGTTAGGTGAATCGCTAGTGACAATGAACACCAGAAAAATAACAAATATATAAGATAATCATAAATTCAAATGTGATAAACAATCTGCAATACAAACTCACTAGTGGCAGTAAACCAAACAGTAATAGTGTGACAAAAAATATTATATGAAAAATTCATGACATTAAATCTAAAAATGTATATAAAAAATCTGTGCAGTTCATAATAAATCACATGAAAAATGGAATGTATCCTGAACATAGAATCAAAGATCACAAGAAAAGGCAAAACTCAACACTCGGTCAGTCCTTCATGAAACACCATCAAGTTCCTGTAAGGGGGACTTCAAATGTACACAATGTACACTGTATGCCCCAGTTGATGCACTATGTTGGGTCGGCCAGATATACCGCGCTTTTTATTAATTATTCTGCCTACGCATAATTTATTTTGATGGTTGTACCTTCATGAATTATGTTTTTTTATATTTTTAAATAAATTCTTTTTTGTACTTGAGTGATCTACTCTATGTGGAGGCCTTTTTTTCTATTCTTTTCCCATTATACTTACCTTTATGCGCACAATCGCACTTTCCGTGGAGTTCAAGACACTGACAGCCTACATCGGATATCCTGATTGAAAGACGGCTGTTCGTTCATCTCCTTTGGAGGACCATTCACGGTGGATTCATTTTGATGCATGACTGACTCACCACCACGGTGTGTGGGTCCACACCGTAGGGTAAGAGTACCCATTATATTTTTTTATTGAGTGTAACTGTTATCTCCCTACAAGAAGTTTACGGGTGGAATTTGGATGACAAGTATCGATATCTCCACACCATTGTGTACATTTGAAGTCCCCCTTACAGGAACTTGATGGTGTTTCATGAAGGACTGACTAATGAGTGTTGAAGAGTTTTGCCTTTTCTTGTGATCTTTGATTCTATGTTCAGGATACATTCTATTTTTTATGCGATTTATTATGAACTGCACAGATTTTTATATTAACTTTTTTTGATTTAATGTCATGAATTTTTTATATAATATTTATTTGTCTCACTATTACTGTTTGGTTTACTGCCACTAGTGAGTTTGTATTGCAGATTGTTTATCACATTTGAATTTATGATTTTCTTATATATTTGTTATTTTTCTGGTGTTCATTGTCACTTGCGATTCACCTAATATAGCGCTGCATTTTTTGTTTCTTAAATTAAAAATAGTGCTTAAAATAATTAAAATAATTCAAGAGATTCTTTTAAAATTAAGAATAGAACGACTAATTAGTTAGTTAACCAATCAGTCAACCGATCGATTCATTAAAATAGTAGATGTTAATGAATGTATACCTCACTCACGTACAACATATCGCTACAAATAAATAAATAGCAATAATGGAGAGAATTACATAATAATAATAAAACTAACTATATCTATATAGACATATATAATAATAACACATTATTAGTATTATCATGCATATAAATTACTCAAGGGGACTTATTTAGAATGGCTCCCTACAGAGAAACCATATACCCGTTACCAATTGCATAAACCAATAAGCATAGTGTTACAGAAATACAAAAATACAAAAGAAGGAGAAATAAGACAAAGCAAAAACAAAAACAAAACTGTTATATCACCCTAATCTGTCTGCACCTGAAACTAAACCCAACACCTGCCTACCTATTCAGAGTGATCCCTAATCAACTAAAGGAGCCTATACTTGACAAAAGCGATATCATAGTTCTACACAACAAAACACTATCAGTTTTGTTTGGTTAGGGAGATATACCAGTTTTGTTTTTGGTTCTGTTTTTGCTTTGTCTTATTTCTCCTTCTTTTGAAATTTAGAATTTTTGTATTTCTGTAACACTATGCTTATTGGTATATGCAATTGGTAACGGGTATATGGTTTCTCTGTAGGGAGTCATACTAAATAAGTCCCCTCAAGTTATTTATATGCATAATAATGTGTTATTATTATATATGTCTATATAGATATAGCTAGTTTTATTATTATGTAATTCTCTCCATTATATCTATTTATTTATTTGTATACCTTGTTGTATGTGAGTGAGGTATGCATTCAGTAAAGTGGAAGTAAACCTATCGATTTAAACAGTCCAAAAAAAAAATGTCGGGAATGCTAACTGCACATTGGCTGCGCTCCCAGCCAAACTATCAAACCATCCAATGGCTGGTGTCATAACGAATCACATGTGCAGCACCATACCAGTTGAAGATTAAACAGAGGCAAAGATGGCAGCTTCCTTGGCTGAAAACGATAGGGGAGTTTACTTCCACTTTAACATCTACTATTTTAATGAATCGATTGGTTGATTGATTGGTTAACTAACTAGGTCAACTGACTAATTAATTTGTCGTTCTATTCTTAATTTTAAAAGAATCTCTTGAGTTATTTTAATTATTTTAAGCACTATTTCTAATTTGTATACGTGGTTTTCTATCACATGTAATTAGTGTGTGTGTGTGTGGGGCCGGGCTCCTCCATTGCCCCCTCTGTGGGTTTTTCCCTCTCACCTCTCTCCTTCCTCCCCCTTCTTTTGGCAAAAAATTATTATTATTATTATTTTTTTTATTTTATTTTTTTATATAGTTTTTATAAAAATGTAAAAAAAATGGATCTTTTTTTGGAATTTTTTGTAGTTTTTTTTTAAGTGTTGGCAAAAATTATTTATTATTATTTTTATTTTCATTATATATATTTTCTAACACTGTTTGTTCCCCCCCCCCCCATGCCCATAGTGCGAACTGACAATTTGTGGGTTGACACTGTCCGCGTTTGCAGGCAGTGCCATTGCGGACATTTTCTGCATTTATGTGCTGGCCGGACCACACTACCGGCACACGCATTTAGTCCTTATGCGTGCACCGAGACGCATGTGCTGTCACTCGCGCACGCAGGCACTCCGCGTGACCCTGGCAACCAGTAGGGTAAGTGCAATATGGAAGTACAGGTACTATTATTACCATAGTACCACTACTGTAGAGATCTGATCATCCCCATTACTATTGTATTACTATTGCACTACTATGGGCTAGTGCGAGATGGTAGTGCACTTATGAACATTACCATAGAGATCTGATTTGTGATTTTTGATCTTTGATTTATTTATGCACTATTACTATTAATTTATTTATGTACTATTACTATTATTATTGTAGAATATACACAGAAATTGTCCTATTGCCATATAATAATAACTTTTTAACAATTTAATTTATTAAATTAATTAATTTAATACAATTTTTATTCCATTTTTTTTTTGGGTGTGGCCTGTAGGGGTGGTTCAGGTGGGGCTTGGGGTGTGTGACTGCACACACGCACATATATAGGGCTGTCTTTATGTGAGAAACCATTGCATGTTTAGGCTCTGTAGAAAGGGGTTCTCCCCTGAAACGCGTCAGCCATTATTGGGGTATCGTTTTATCCACTCAACATCAGGTCCAGGCTTGTCCGAAAAAGTTGATCCTGCTTTATTGATTATGCCATCTATCAATACTCGTTTGTGAGTATATATTTTGCTGTGTTTTATTGAATAAAGCTCTATTAGCTCTATTAGTGGTAATGCACTAGGTCAGTGCACCCTACTTTTTATTTTTTGTTACTTCTAGTATCTGAATACCCATTATTCTGAAGAGGGCTGCAAGACGATAGACATTACTATGTGAAGCTGGTTACACCACATATTGAGGACCTAGACACCAGAGCGCAGGAGAAGTTCTTTCTTTTCCTTCTTTAGGATAGTGGGATACACATCCGGATACACTGATGGGGAAATAGATTAAGTATGCTGAGTATAGTACTTACATTGTTTCCAATCCTATATAGCAAGAGCTCTGTTGGAATCACAGCAGGATCTGGGAGAGATAGGGCTCTTAAATAAGGTCTGTGCCTATAAGCGTCAGATGTCATCTCCTTCCTCCTCCCCCTTTTTTTTTTTTATATTCTTTATTTATCAGAAAAAAAATTTTTATCCGAAAATTTTTTTTTTCCTTCCAACAGAGTGTATTTAAAACATGTTCCAGCAAGAAACAAAAAGAAGAAAGAAAAAAAAAAAAACCTTATAATACATGTATGCTTTCAATCCTTAATTTCTTAGTAGTTTAAACCTACGCCATCATAGTATTAAATACCCCTCTACTATCCCCCTCCCCCCACCCCCCTGCCCACCCCCCCCCCTTTCCTTGCAGGATAACTAGTGGGTTTCCTCTTTGTGACCGTTGTTTCTAACCGGGTATTGTTTTCTTCTGAAGTTTATTGTGTAATTTCCTCCACATATCTCCAGGACGATTTAAATTCTTCCCACGATGCCCATTTATTTGAGCCTCCCTCTTCTACTGTTAGGTCAGCATCCCCTTCGTTATGATTTTCTATTTTTTGTATTTCATTTATACGGAAAATCCAATCCGATATTTTAGGGCTCTCATTTTCTCTCCATTTTTTTGGGATTAAGTTTTTGGCGGTGTCTAGCAGGATTGGAATTAACGAGGTTTTATATTGCTTTATGGGTTTGTCTGTCCCATGAAATAGGACCGTCCACGTATCTTCTCTTATTTCCTTTTTAGTTACAACTTTAATTATCTCTAAGATTTTTCTCCAATATATTTTAATAATAGGGCAGTCCCACCAAATGTGGGCCATAGTCCCAGTTTTTTTACACCCGCGCCAGCAATCCGAAGATTGCTCTACTACATATTTGGCCATTTTATCGGGTGTCGCGTACCACCTTGCAAGGCACTTGTAGTTCGTTTCTATCAGTTTATTATCTACTACCCCCGAGTGAATTAAATTAAAAATCTTATTACGGGTTTGTGTGCTACATTGTGACCCCAACTCTGTTTCCCACTTTTGGATGTATGGCGGGTCCTCCAGCTCATCACCCTCTGAGAGAATCTTATATAAATGCGTTATATTTTTATTTGATTTTTCTCTCAGGCATAGCCGCTCCAAAGGTCTCAGTTCCTCTTCGCTACGAATTGGCTGAGGTAAGTTTGAAATGAAGTGGCTTAGCTGGAGGAACCGCCACTCATCAATCTTCATAAGATCTGTGTCCGAACATAGTGCTTGAAATGAAGCTATTTTACCATTAACTAGTATGTCTTTTAATTGTGCGGTGTCTTTCCTTATCCAATTGCCCCCCACCTCCTGTTTACCCGGTGTGAAATAATCGTTTTCTTTAAGAAAAATCAGGGGTGAATTGTATCCCCACTTATTTTGTGAATGTGTTCGATCCCAAATCTTTAAAGCTAAGCGTGTTATCTCGTGTGCGTGTGGTCCGATGGACCTGAACTGTGGAGGATTCCATATCGTGCGTCCTAAAAGTGCTTGACTCATTGTGTTCTCTACACTCACCCACCTGTTTTCATTTGCCTCTTTCGCCCATTCAACTACTCGAGACAGAACCACTGCATTGTAGTATCTTTTTAGATCCGGGACAGCCAATCCCCCTTGTCTTTTCCCCCTGCTTAACACCGCCATAGCAATTCTCGGTTTTTTATGTTGCCAAATATACTTCGAAATTAAATTTTTCATTAATCTAAAATAGGCCGAAGAGAGCGGAATGGGCAGCATTTGAAACTTATATATAATCTTCGGGATCAGTATCATTTTAACTGCATTGATACGCCCTAACCAAGAGAGGGGGCATGTTGAAATTTTTTTTATTTCTCTTTTAATTTCATCGAGTAAGGGGATATAATTATTCGTGAATATTTTCCTTATGGTGTCCGACAGATAAATTCCCAAGTATCTGATCTCCTTACGCCAGGGGAAACGGAATTCTGCCCTAAGCTTCTCCTCTTCCTGGATACTGATATTGACATTCATAACTTCGGACTTGCCGAGGTTTATTTTCAAATTCGATATTTTGCCGAATTTTTCCAACACCCTCAGCAAGTTCGGGATCGTAATCCTAGGCTTAGTGATGAAAAATAGCACGTCATCCGCATAGGCGGCTAATTTATGTTCGTCCCCTCCCAGCTTGATCCCCGTAATGTCCTGATTTTTTCGGATATAAGTCAATAACGGCTCCAGAGATAAAGCAAAGAGAAGTGGGGACAGTGGGCACCCCTGTCTAGTACCGTTTCCCATTTGGAATTGAGAGGAGGATTCTCCATTAATTTTGACCGAGGCCTGCGGATGGTTATAGAGGACCTGGATCCATTGGATCATTCTCGGACCTATACCCATAACTTCTAACGTTTCTATCATAAGTCCCCAGTCTACCCTGTCAAATGCTTTCTCTGCATCTATAGACAGGAATAGAGCTGGGGACCCACTGTTTTTTAGGGCCTGGAGGAGGAGTAGTGCCCTCACCCCATTATCCCTGCCTTCTCTCTCGGGTATAAATCCGACCTGATCTGGGTGCACCAGTTCACTCATCTTATTCTTTAGCCTAGATGCCAGTATTTTGGCGAATAATTTTGTATCCGCATTCAATAATGCTATTGGCCTATAGCTTGAGCAAAGTAAATGATCCTTCCCTTCCTTCGGTATTACCGTAATTGAGGCCCGCAAAGCTTCTGCTTTCATATCGTATTTTGTGCCGAGCCCGTTCATATAATTACATAATCTTGGGACTAAGATTTCCTTGAATTTTTTATAGTAAATTATCGTGTACCCGTCCGGCCCTGGACTTTTGCCCAGTTCCGTCTCCTTTAATGCTCTATAGATTTCCTCCTCAGTAATAGGTCTGTCTATATTATCTCTTTCGCTCTCTTGTAATTGGGGTAAGTTGGTATCATACAAAAATTCTTTAATAATTTCCTTATCCCCGTTAACACACCTCCCTTTTTGGCCTACATTATAAAGGGCATTGTAGTATTGTCTAAATACCTCCGCAATTTCCTTAGTGGTATGAACCATCTTCCCGTTCTTGTCCTGGATTTTATCAATAAAGTTAGTCCCCCTCCTCCCTTTTAACTGTCTCGCTAAATATTTGCCAGTTTTATTATTCCCATAGTGTCTCTCTCTGACTCTCCCATCCTGTGACCTCCTTGCTTCCTGATCCATAAGGTCCTTAAGTTCCTCCCTTTTATTTATCAAAAGGTGAAAAAGTTCCTGCTGTTGGACCTTTTGTTTTTTATGCTCTTGTTCTAATCTATGGACTTCTTTAATCAGGTTCTCCCTTCTCTGGATTTTAACTTTTTTTTTATTTGCGCCAATGGAGATGAGGATACCCCTAATATATGCTTTATGTCCTTCCCATAGGGAGGCACCCGAAGTGTCCCCTGTATCGTTCGTCGAGAAGTAGAATTCTAATTCTTTCCGGATTATCTCGATGGTGTCGTTGTCCTGTACAAGATTTTCATTTAATCGCCAAGTAAAGGGTTGTCTGTACAGCCCTGGTATCCTCATCTTCATTGTCACGGGAGAATGATCTGACAGGGAGACTATTCCTATCCCTGTCTCTGCGACGTCCTTTAACAACCTGTGGTCCACCAATATGTAATCCAACCTGGAATACGTCCCGTGCACTGGGGAATAGAAAGAATAGTCCTTAGTTTTTTCATGTTGTGTCCGCCATGCGTCCACCAATTGATGTTGTTTCAGGCGATGTTTAAATATTTTCAGAGTCCGCTCATTCGTCCCCCTTGCGCGGAACGTACTGTCCATGGCGGGATCCATACAAAAATTAAAATCCCCTGCTAGGATTACATCACCAGATTTAAAATCTGCTAATCTTCGTAAGATCGGTTTCATGTATCCTAAGGGATTGTTATTTGGACAATATACATTAGCAAGAGTAAACACCCTGTTTCCTAGCTCTCCTTTGAGGAACAGGTATCGGCCCTCGGGGTCAGTCAGTCTGTCGAGTAGAGTGAATCGCGTATGTTTCTCGAATCCAATTGCCACCCCCTTAGCCCTCCTAATTGGGGAATCTCCGTAAAACCAGGTCGGGAAGCTGTCTGAATATAACTTAATATTCAAATCCTGGGATAGGTGGGTCTCCTGCAAGAATACCACTTCAGCTCTGCATTGATGCAGTTCCTTTAAAAGTTTATACCTTTTGTTTGGGGCATTTAATCCTTTTACGTTGTAGGATATAAAATTTATCTCAGTCGTCCTGAACTGGCTACTGGCGTGCTTAATCTGTACCTATTTATCCAACCCATGATTTCCATGTCTCTTTCGGTCCCCCACTCTGCAAGGCAATTCTCCACCCACCCCACCCCCCACCCCCCCCGTCCCTTCACCCACCCCCCTCCCCCACCACTGGCCCGGTCCTGGCCTATACTTGACATTGGGTGGCACAGCTCCCCTCTGTAAGTAATACCTTCCAGGGTGTGACTCCAACTGCGGTCTTCCACTTCAACACCCCCTGTCCCCCCATCCTTAAGGGGGGAGAGACAACGTCTCCGGACAAGGAGTGGTGGAGCCCGGATCCGCCCTACCTATCCATCTTCCTATCCAACCCACCCCCGCACCCCCCCCCCAGACTCCCCCCACCCTAAAAAAAACAGACAGAAAGAGAAAAAAAAAACAAAAACAACCAGAGACAATCGAATAACCAAAGGGCCAGAGCGGGAAGCACTGGCAACCCCCTCCTCCCCTCCTAATAGTCCCGCTACCATTAACATTAATTTTCACGAGAGTCTCGGGGGATCTTAAGGGGTGGGATTCCCAAGTTATTACAGAAGTCCTCAAGTTCATCTAGGAACTTTAACTTGAAAGTCCTTCCCTCTCTCTGGACTATCAGAGCTGTCGGAAACCCCCAGATGTATCTTATATTGGCGCTTCTCAATTGTTCCAGTAGGGGTTTAAGTTGTCTTCTCCGTGCCAGGGTCCCTGCGGAAAGATCTGCAAAAACTTGTAGAGTTCTCCCTTCATATTGTAATGAGGGCGATCCTCTTAGTTTACTCCAAATCTTGGTTTTGTCCTCATAAAGATGAAATTTTACAATCACGTCTCGAGGTACCTCTACCCTTAGTCCTGGAGGTTTCCTCACTCTATGGACACGATCTATCTTTAATTCTTCACCTTCCGCTCTTCCTAATAAAGGGTTGAAAAACGTCCTCATTTTTACACCAAGGTCTTCTCCTTGTTGTTCAGGCAGGGCTCTAATCCTCAGGTTCTGACGTCTGCTCTGGTTTTCCTGTTCCTCCAATCTGTATAAGATGTCCCTGTGAGCCTCTTGCATTTTTCTAGACTGCACTTTTAAGTCTAGTATTTCCTGAGCCTGTTTACCCATTAGGTCCTCCGTTTCTTCTATCCTCCTTAACAGGTGACCCATATCCGCCCTAACGGTTAAGATCTCTGACTTAATTATATTTTCCAGTTTCAAAAACATTTCTTGTATTTCACCTTTTGTAGGTATTTGGGAGATATCTGTCTGCTCTCTATTTTTACCTTCCAGGTCTGACTCTGTCTCTTCGCCAGAGGAATCGCCCTGGGTCCCAGTTAGTTTTCCAGCCTCCTTCCTCCTCTCTCGCTTGCCCAGTTGCTTTTTTTCTAGGCCTGGACTTTTTTGGCTTGTCTCTTTAAGATATTTCTGGATCGAGCTTGTATTTAAGCTCTCTTTAGGGGCTTTAGAGTCATTAACTTTTGGGTTTCTACCCCTCATGTTGTCCCTCTTAGGCTTTCTCCTCCCCAGGGTTCCCTTTCGTTTGGTGACACCTTGGAAAAAGACTACGGAGTTGCAGAGAAAATACAGAGAAAGGGTGCAGAGAAGAATAAAAATAAGATAGTTAAATCCTTTCCTTTGAGCTGGCTATTGGCCTGTCTATGAGACAGCAAGCTCTTCACTAATAATCAGCCAATGGAGCTCTCTGATCACGGTAAGCAAAGGGAGAGATCTACTGCACTTCTCCGTGGGCCAGAATATCTCCCTTAAATGTCCAAGTCTTGGGCGGTAGGGGCCAAGAAAGAAAAAAAAGAAATAATACCAAACGAACCACCAGAGGTCCCCTTTTATCCCTTTACACTTTACACTCAGGTGTGTTCTCCCAGCAAAAAAAGGGACTGAAAGTGTGATCTTCTAATACTGAGGGATTACCAAACGCTATATTTGGGATCTTCGGTCCCTCCTGCAATAGGGGAATCCTGATGCGACTCTCAATCTTTGTCGTCCCCGGCTTCTCCACTCATTCGTAGCGGGGGCATATGATCTGGCCCGTAACGGCCTTAGACACAGAGGGGACCCTTAAACTGGGCTGTCTTTAGTTTAGATCAGCTCCAGCCGAGGCAGCAAAGAAAGGGACGGATGAAAGAAAAAAAAAAGACCCACCAATCAAAAAGTGTATCAGAGTCCAATGCTGTACTTTTCAAGGCTTAAAAAACATGTAAAAATTGCCATGTATGATCAGTGTCCAGGGCTGTACTTTTCAGGGCATAGAATAGCATATGAGTATTAATATGTGTATTCAGAGTGTTGCTATTCAGAGGATCTAAATGGTATTTAAATCCGTCAGCTTGCTCCTTAGTTGCTACTGCTCTATACTTAACTGGAGAAAATATAACAGTCCAAGAAAAAACGATTTGGTTGGGTCTGACCTCTTTGTAGTCTTCTTCGCTATTTTAGCTCTTCAGCTCACAGGGGCTGTACTCGCTCCGCAGCGTCTGGTGGAAGAGTATGGGGGGGGGGGTAGAGCCGAGGGCTCCGCTCGCTCCAGCGAGGTCCTCCGTGCCGTCTACCGGTGTCCCTCCGGATCACGCTGGGAGTGCTCTCTGGCCCAAGCGAGCGGGCGTTCGAGTGTGGCCGCTGGGGCTGGAGCAGGCATCATTTAGGAGCGCCGCGCTCTCTCACTGCGCTCAGCTCCGGATGGTACGGCGAGTCCCCCTCCATCCCTTCGCGTGGAAGCCGCAGTTAGGCCCCTCCCCTCTCACGTACGCCGCATGACGTGCACCTTCCCTCCTCCCCTCACAGAGGACCTTCCTCCTCCCCTTGATCATCCATGCCACCAAAATGGGCCATGGCTCCCTCGGCCACACGATGAGCATGGGCTCCAGCCGTTACCATCACCCCATCGCAATGGTGTGACTCCATGACGCACGCAGGGTCGGAGCTGCGCATGCATGTGGCGTCATAAGCATCTGGCGGTGATCGAGGGACACCGCCGACACAGTGAAGCTCCCTCTGGTGGCCGGATGGTAAAATGGTCCAACCCAGAGGGAGCACAGTAAAGGGGGAATGCAAGGGATTACACATACCCCCACTGTGCCGGGAAGCCTCTATGGATGCCGGCGCCCACCCCAGGAGGATGGGGAGAGAGGGGAATGAAGAAGGGATCATATGCACATATACATAACACTAAAATAACTAATTCTGAAAATAAAATATGTAAACTTCATAAATACCTGAGAATGGATGGGTTGATAAAGGTATTATGTGTATGTTGAATCATTGAGTTGGATAATAGGATTTTAAATATAGGTAACGAGTAGTGGGCTTATAGAGTATATGGGGTCATGCAATTTCAATCAAAAAATGGTAGAAATTACTGTGAACAAACCATGAGGTGAAGCCGGCGACACCCATAACTGCTAAGTCAGTGCAGCAAGAGCAGAGCACAAGATTGTGGAACCACAGGTGCCAGCAGACCTACAACAGCAAAAGGTAAAAAACATATGCAACCACTCCGCAAAGCCCGCTGTTGGCTGACGTTACTCAGCCAGTCCAAGCTCGGGAAAGATCTCGACCATATGGTCAGTATCTGCCCAGAAGCCTGGACCGACACCTGGCTGAGCCTCTCGGTGATCCGCTGAGAGCCTGAACCCACTCCTCCTGTCCCCTCCACAGTCCAGCACTTCAGTGAGCCCTGGAGGGGAGAGCAGAGAGCTGCTTAGTGACAGTCTTGGCTCTCTGCTCAGAGCAGATGGGGAGAACTGAGCAATCAGCGGTGTTTGATTGCTCAGTTCTCAGTGTAGAGTCAACAGGGGACAGATGCAGCATTTGATTCATGCTCCATCTACCAAGGTGAGTGTATAATTTTATTTTATTTTTAATCCCAAACTTCTCTTTTAATATTGCCCTTTTTGATTTATAATTTTATATAAAAACTGAGTAGGGATGAGCCAAACGTACCTGGGTTCAGTTGGCAGTGGGCAAACAACAGATCCTGTCTGCTTACTTTTTCTTTTGCAAAGAAATGGCCAGGGATTTTGTTAATCCATTTTATCCTTGATGACGGTATAAATAGATATTAATGGGAGACCCTATGCAAAAAAACAAAACAAAAAAACGCATAGGGTCCTCCCTAAATTACACAATCAACCCTTTGGGTCCGGTATGAATCACAATTGAGAACCCCATGCAAAAAAACATGAAAAGCATAGAGTCCCCCCAAAAACTATGATAGACCCTTACCCAAACGTGCAGTCTGGTTGGCCAGGAAAGGGGGGGTTGTTAGACCCCTTCCTAAAACAAATATGTCCACATTCCCTCAACATAGAGGAGGGGGGGTACCTTGCCAGGGGGGCAAATCAATCCCACAACTCCAGCACAGTGGTTGGGAAAGTCTGTCTGTGTGTGTGAGGGGGGTGGGGTTTGGAAACTGGAAGCCCCCTTTAATAATAAGGGAGTCCTCAGATATCACCTCCCTTCATGTGAATGAGTAAGGGGTGCATAGCACACCCATACTCCTACTTGTTCACACAAAAAAGTAAACAGTCAGTAAATAAAGACACGTAGGCCTGTTCACACAGGGTGTATGCATCTATGCCTCATGTGAGGGCTGTGTATACTCATTTGGGGATGCACAGGTGTGCTGTTCATCCACGTGTAAGCAGTCCGATGGCTTCGTATTTTGTTCAGCCAGCGGGCTCAATTAAAAAAAACAGAACTGATTCCCCCATCCACACAGTTTGGGTTGATGGGGCAATCTTCCCCAATACACTGTTGCGTTCTGACAGCAGGGGGACTACGCCACTGTCAGAACAGAGAGATCAGCACTGCAGCCATTGGCTGCATGCACTGATCAAGCAGATTTTTTCCAACAGCTCCATTCAGCAGAAATTAATCAATAGATTGAGTTCTGTTGAGTGGCAGTGGCCACACATGGATCGAAATTAGGCAGGTCCCTGCTAAACCAGCCAAATTTTCGATCCATCTATGGACAGCTTTAGCTGTCATTTGGCACTGCTTCCATTGTGACATCCATGTAGGTGAGGGAACGTGGCCCCACATGCACCCTGAAAGAGGTTTCAATTTAGATGACAGTCAGATCACATTTAATTTCTACTGGGAAGTTGAGGTAGTGGTGTACATTTGTGCTTACATAGTTAGTCTTGTTGAAACACAGGTCCATCTAGGTCAACCAAAACCTCACATGATTTTCTGGGTATTTATGAGAATTTTAGAACTGAGCATTCACCCTTACAGACAGCTAAAAAATAATTGGTGTCATGATGCTGGCTAAGTGGTGTTTGCCCTGGAATCATACAAACACCATCAACTGGGAGGTCAATCAGCAAAAGATCAAGGAACCCCTAGCAACCTTGAGGAACCCTATTGTACCACATAACTCTGACTGGGAATGGCTGGTCTACTAAATGCGTAAATTCTCGTAATGTGTAAAATCTAGTAAATGTAACAGAAAGTTAGTCAAATCAGTAAAGCCACAAGTTTATTTCTGTAACTAAACTGGATACAAGTCAGGGCAATAAAACATTTACTAGAAACTATTTTTTATTTTATTATATGTTGTACGTCTGGAGCCAGGAACTACATTCAAAACGCAAAGAACTACCTGGGGTACAATTGCTCCCTCTTGGCCCTTTAATTCTTGTTCTGCTCAACATAATTATGATGTACCTCCAATTCAAAATTGCTGTATAAAGCTATACCTTGAATCAGTAATTGTACAAAACACATTTCTATGACAATCCTCTTATAAAGCTAATTAATGCCCCGAATAGCTGAAATATTTCCTGTTGCAGCTTAGAACATTGAAATCTTCCTAATCTCAATAAATTAATCCTCATTAAACATTTCTACCTTACTGTACTTTTAAAGACTAAGACAGTCAGTACTTTGTTCTTAATTGAGGTTTTAAATATATAATTTAATAAGATCCTGTGATTAGTAGTTTAACTGCTGCTGAGAAGACACAAAAGGTAAAGGGAGAAAATTTGAAATATTGCCATGAAATGTATAAATGCAACATAGAATACCAGGCCACACTAATGTTGTTAAAATCCACTTTGGGCCATCAATCTGGTGTTCTGGGAACACCAATTACACTCACAAGTTAAATTGCAGGCCCGATATTCTCATTCCTGCCCTCTGTTTTCTGTTTGCTATCCACATGGTTGGAAAGGACACAGCACAGTATTTGACCAAAAGCTTCATTCTAATCTACTGAATATGTTCATACCACGCCACCTCAAAAGGTACAATAGATCCCACAGAATTCACATATACGTAGGTATTAAAAGCATAGATGTGCTGAATTAGTTGCAGATTTTTAAGTCCATTATTTATGCTGATGACTTGGTGTAATTCTGTCAGCACGATTATGGCTATTGATTGGTTATGTCTGGGGACCAAAAATTAAAACAAATCTCCATCCTCATCTGTTTCTGTCTCATCTCCTTTATTCTCTGGTGCTAGGTGGAAAGCTGTGTTCTTTTTCTCCCTCTCCCTTCCCTATTGTGTGCCCCAAAATCTTCAATGAAGTTCATTTCAGCAGGCACAATGCCTTTCTTTGTCACATCCAGCTTGCCACAAGACCCACTGTCACAGACACACCCCGTGGACTACGGTAGATGTCAATTGCAGCTGCTGCATTCTCTGTGGTTCACAAAATGTCTATAGAAACCTCTGTTGAGAAGAAGCGGCTACACACTGATTAAAATTAATTTGGTCCCTCCTGAACGACCAAATTGTGATCAGTGTATGGCCAGCTTTTCCTTTGAGTTTATCTTCTTTGTACTGCTCCATCAGCTGCCACTGCCACCTTTACAGCTGCATCTTCCAAGCTAGCATCTTCGTTTTTTTTTTTATCAGTACCATGCTTGAGTTACATTATTGTTACAATTGGCTTTATTCTTGGCATCTTACATCAGTTTGACAAAAGAATACATTTTTTGACAGTCTCTTCTACCAAAAATTCTTGCTGCTAATTTTTTTTGCCACTTTAAAGCAGGACTTTGGATAGAGATGTTTATGTGAATTGTGGTGTAAAAAAAAAAGTTACTGCTAATGCTGCTTAGCTCAAATCTGAGTCATGGCTGAATACTGTAACAATTGTACTTTTATTCTTGCTCCAGCCAGTGTTTTACTTCTGGTACTGCAGCTTTCAAACAGGAAAGCAATCCTGTCATTTTCCAGCCCATCCTGTCCCCTTCTCTATTCATAGAACGTCTTGTATTCTGTGAACCATCCACAGAATAGAATGTGTTCTGTGAATGGACAAGGTGAAAGGAGGAGGGATAAATGACAGGGTTGTGGAATGAATGAACGTACAACAAAACAGCATGGTAACAGGAGCCATTCAGAGAATGAATGCCCCTTGACCTGCCCTGCCCTAAGGAAAAGGAGCCTTGACTGCTGGATGCTTGGCTCCGTAGGGATTGGCTACAATGGCACAAGGTGACTCGGTGGAGACGGAACTCTAGGAAAGGCTACGGAGAGGCACGTCCCACTACTTTCAAGAGAAGTTGACATCACAAGAGTCGCCCCCTGCTTTCCTACCGGCTTCGCCATGGATACCGACGTCTTGATCGAGAGGGTCAGGGATTTGCTGGACAGAGGTCAAGCTGACTGGCTCTTACCTTTGCTCACCGGTGAGACTGTTTCCCCAGCCCTCACCTCACCTCCTCTAGATGCTTCTGAGGCTGGCAGGCTGCCACCTTCCAGGGTCCGCAGGGCCCACCACCTGCCCTCTAGACTGAGCCCCAGCCCTCCTAGGGCCACAACTCATGTCTCTAGGTCTGATTGCGGAGCCACTGGCACTGATGTGCTAGCTCCTTTTCTCCTCCCCAGACCCACTCTGCCTGTGGATCACTGAATACTTCCAGTCGCAGCAGTGTCTCCCCAGCTCCAGGAGCCCCAGAGCCCCACCACACTCTGCAGATGATCATCGGGTGGCCGGCCGGGCTCACACCACACCCCCTCCAGATCCAGTCTCCAGTGAGCAACTCTCTGCGCCCTGCAGGGCGGGAGCTGCTGCGGATGTCTCTCTCGCCTCTCACAGTGCTGCTCTTTGTTTTTCCCAGGGTTTTTGGGTCCCCTTTGTACCGTCGGATGAGCCCACCATGTCCACCAATTTGATCTCTGCTACACAGTTTGAGTCCCTGGTAGCTGAAAAAATTGAGAAAGAGTTACTGATGGGCCACTTGGCAGGTCTGTTTGACCTCCCTCCTTATCACAACTTGCGGGTTTCCCCACTTGGCATGTTACTTAAAAAAGGAACCGGGCAAATTCTGACTGATCCATCACCTTTCCTTTCCGTCAGGTTCTTCTAACAACGGTTTTGACAAAGAGGAGTCCCGGGTGCAATATCCCTCTTTCGACACAGTGCTTGGTCTGCTTAGGGCTGCAGGTGCTTTTGCCCTTCTGGCGAAGGCGGGCATAGAATCTGCCTTTCATCTCCTGCCCGTGACTGTTTCCATCTCCTGGATTGTTTTTTTCCAGGACAGTTACTACGTTGATATGTGTCTCCCCATGGGGTGTGCCATATCGTGCTATTATTTCAAACTTTTCAGCTGCTTCCTGGAGTGGGCTTTGATTCAGTTCTCTGAGTTGCACTCAGTTCTACACTACCTGGATGACTTTTTGTTTATCAGTCCAGCGGGTAGCGATGTTTGCCTTCGCATGTTTTCCGCCTTTCAGGAGGTTTATAGTGACTTGAGCATCCTACTGGTGATTGCTAAAACCGAGGGCCCTTCCTGTGTTTTATCCTTTTTGGGCATTGAAATTGATTCAGTGGAGATGGTCTTCCGGCTCCCAGCAGATAAATTGTCTAAGCTTCAGGCATTGGTGCGATTCGCCAGGGATGCCAGGAAGCTCCAGCTTCAGCAGCTTCAATCCCTGTTGGGACATCTTGTATTTGCTTGCCGGGTGCTTCCCATGGGTAGAGCCTTCTGCAGGAGACTATCGTGGGCCACGAAGGGCATAGCGGCTCCTCATCATTATGTACGCATAATGAAGCCTATGCGTGATGATTTGGAAGTGTGGCTTTCCTTCCTGCAGACCTATAATGGTTGCTCCTGCTGGCAGCTGGAGGAAGTGCCAAACTCACAGTTGGAATTCTACACAGATGCATCCGACTCCTGGGGTTTCGATGCCTTCTTCCAAGGTGCTTGGTCCGCTGAACCCTGGCCGGTCTTATGGGCCCAACTAGATTTGTTGCGGAACATGACATTGTTGGAACTCTTTCCCATTGTGGTTGCATTGGAATTGTGGGGGGAGGAATTGCGGAACAAACGTGTGAGTTTTTAGACAGATAATATGAGTGTGGTTCAGGTTGTCAACCGCCAATCCGCATGTTCTCCCCTGGTAATGTCACTGTTGCGTTTTCCTGGTTCTTACACGCTTACAATTGAATGTGTGGTTTAGGACGAAGCATGTCCCGGTTGTTTCTAATGTCATCGCTGATTCACTTTCTCGTTCACAATTCGACCACTTCTGCTCCATGGCCCTGAATGTTTTGTCCACAGGGTCTCCCTTGCCCGAAGTTCTTGTGGACCCTCATTTCCTAAGCCTGTTAGACTACGATGGTGCCTCTCTCTCCGAATATGTGGGTGGCCTATCGGCGGATTTAGACTGAATGAGTGTCTGTGCTTGGTGGCGAGTTCCTCCTTTCCTCCCCACAGGACAAGCGCTTGGCTCTCTTCTCATACCTGGTCCACCTACACTAAAAGAAGGTCTCTGGTTTGTCTGTGGGTACTGCTTTCTCTGCTCTCTCCTTTTGGTTTAGGCTCCTTGGCTGGGAAGACATCTCTAGGGATTTTGTCATTTGGAGGGTCCTGAAAGAATGGAGACATCTTAATTTTAAGTATTTTATCTGTTTTACCTAGGGTATAGTTTTCCTCCTACGAGGTCCTCCTTTTCCAGCTTTCCTTCTCCTGGGGATTCTTTGGCCCATTTCGGATCATCGAGTTGGTTTCCAAGGATAGACATTCCATTGTGGCTGAGAATGTACTTACCTCGGATTCTTTTGTCTCTATTCTTTTGCCCACTTCTAAAACTGACCATTCATCCAAAGTCAGGCACGTAGTCCTCAAGGCCATGTGGGGGCCCTTTTTGCCCGGTTCGCTTATCTTCTTCCTTTTCTGCTGTCCGCCCTCCTGCATCAGTTTATCTGGTTCATGCTGATTCCTCCAATCTCAGCAGGTTTCAGTTCCTTCAAGTTTTTCACCTTTGTCTTTCTCAGTTGGGCCTTCCTCCTGTGGATTTCTCCTCTGACTCCTATCACATTGGCGCAGCCACCGCTGGTCATGGGATGGGGTTTTTAGCCGAGGAACTGCAGCGCTTCGGTAGGTGGGATTCTTCTCGTTTTTCCCTGTACCATCCACAGGCCTCTCCTACCCTTTTGTATTGATTTCAGGTTTCCCTCCAGTTTGGACTTGGTTCATCAGCTATTCTTTTGTGTACTGGACTGCCTGACTTAAAAAAAAAAAGTAGAAAAGTGAGTGGCTCTGTCCTTAAAAGTTCTATAATTTGAAACGAGTTTTCACAATGTGTATGTATTAGTAAGACCCCTTTCACACTGGAGGCATTTTTCAGGCATTTTAGCGCTAAAAATGGCGCATGTAAAGCACCTGAAAAAAGCCTCATCTGCAATCCCAGTGTGAAAACCTGAATTCTTTCACACTGGGGCGCTGCTCTGGCAGGACATCAAAAAAAGTCCTGCAAGCAGCTTCTTTAAGGCACTTTAGGAGCGGCGTACAAACCACTCCTAATGTGCCCCTGCCTATTGAAACCAATGGGCAGCGCCACCAAAACGCCTGCAAATCAGCCGCCCGAAAAGCACCGCAAAAATGACGTTAAAGCATTGTACATACAGTATATAAGTACTATACAAAGTAACAAGGTTTTCATAACATTTATTCATATTGATGAGATTATTCAAATCAAACTGATGAACATGTTAAATAATAAAAGTCTACATACTGTATTTTCCTTAACTGTTGAGGTATCCGTAAATGCAGAAATGCATGCCTTTTCCAAATAAAATATATAAGGTCTGAGTTTATGTTAATTTATGGATGTATAACTGGTGGTGGTGATAGGGTGAGGAAATGCTTTTCTGCCTAAACCTTTTGGTACTAAAAGGTGTCTGAGGAAATGTGAAGTCTGCACTCCACCCCCAGCCTCCCAACTCCAACAGCTCCAATTACACTGTTGGCATATTTCACAGTGTTTGTGCTGTTAAGCCCCATACACACTATCAGATTTTCTCCTGATTTTTTCCATCAGATTTACAAAAACCATATAATATCATTGTGAAAAATAATCATTGTGAAAAATAAAGTAAATTGTAAAAAAAAAAAAAAAAAAAAAAAAATACAATTGTTAAAAAAAAATGATAATGATAATAAAGAATTACTGACACCATCCACTGCCTTACTGACACCATCCTGCACATACTACTCAATTGCTGTACACTCCATACTCCTCACATGTACACACTACCCACTGCCATACACTCAGACTCTATTAAACCACACTATTTAAGCCATGTCCAATATAAGGACCAAAAAGAAAGGCTGCACTAAAAGATTGATTAGTGAGTGATGAGCAGAATGATCACTGCTAAAGGCAACGGTGTATTGCAACAAGTGAAACTTTGAAATCAAAAAAAGGTGCACAGGTCACCCAATAAAGTGCACTCAATAATGAAAAAATGTGCAAACAAAATATGTAGTGTGTGCTTAAGAAACACTAAAAGGTCCTTAGAAACTGAATAAATAATGGTAAAAAATTCACACATTAATATCTGTATAATCACATTATAAATATATACATAAATAAGGACAATATATTTAAAGGGGTTATAAAATATATATATATATTTTTAAATAACAAACATGTTATACTTACCTCCACTGTGCAGCTCATTTTGCACAGAGTGGCCCCAAACCTGGTCTTCTGGGGTCCCTCGGTGGCTGTCTCGGCTTTCCCCCAGCAAGTACTTCTCACGTTCATGCGAGCTCCCTCGCATGGTGAGAAGCATTTGCGGGTGCGGTCCCGTGATACAGCCGGCGGCTATAGCAGCTCACTGTATCACTCGGCCCCGCCCCCGGCGTGCCACATCATAGGATGTGATTGACAGCAGCGTGAGCCAATGGCTGCGCTGATTTCAATCCTTCCACTTGAAAAAATATTTACCTTTATAACCCCTTTAAGACAGAAAAGTCCAAAAAAATAGGGTGTTTTCTTCCAAAGTGATGAAAAATAGAAATATCCCACAAACGTGTGTCAAAAGTGAGAGCGACTCCACCATAGCAAACACTGCCGTTTACCAGATGGTAGTGGTCCCTTATTACAGGGGACCACAGTATGCAGGTGGCTATCACCCCAACCAGGGGTCTTAAAGAGATGCACTGGAATGTACAGGACTCCCTCAAACTCCACGGAGATGGTCCCCTCGCAAATCAAGCCAAGCGCAGCAGCAGCAACAGCATCACCATAAAATAATAAAAGCTTGCAATAGTGTAAAACCTTAGCGTTTATTAAATTAAACAAAAGACAAATGCGCACTTACATTTGAGATGAAAGGAAAACAGCATAAAAAATCGAGCCGGCCGGCCTCGAAAAAGCCTGATACTTCTGGGACTACAGCATGTAGCGGTGATGTCAGTGCGCTGCTCCTCCTCCCTACGCGTTTCATCACAAAAAGGATGTCACCACGGGCACGGGGCATGGGCAGCGTCCTAATGCACCGCTTATATATCAATTAGTTAACCAAGCCTCGGTCTGATTCCCGTAAATAGAGCCAGAAAGCGCCATCTTGGTTAAGGGAAAACACAACAGGAGGCACATAAACTGCCAACTTATTGCAAAAATTTTACATAAAGGCTAAAAACACCAAACGCATTTGAAAAATGTATGGTGAAGATGTCCCTTATAACAAGCTAACTTAATGACCCAAATGACATAAAATAATTTGCAAGCCGAAGGGATTAATGAACGGCAAATGCGTCACACCACACAGACAGCACTGCACAGCACAGCCGGTCAAAAATCACCTCAATTGAACAAACCTGCCAAACAACACTTAAATAAAACAAAACTAAAATTTAAGTATAAAATTTATGGCGAACCATAACAAGCAGAATTTTACCAGCAACACCATTCCATTGACAGAATAGTGAGGGTAAATGGAGGGCTGAAAAAAGTCAGAGACTTTCTAGAAAATGAATGAAAATATACAGAATGGATCCCAAATGGTTTGTAAATAGAGGGCAAAAACAAAACGCCTCCCAACCAAACAAGCGCTCAATAGCTCGCCAGGAACTAAACCAGACTTAACCATCAGAATCAGCTCAAATAAACCCATAAATACACAAAAATAAAAAAATAATAAAAATAAAAATCAACCATAATGCATAATATATTAGCACACAATGAAAATTGTCACTATAAATTATCAATGAAAGAGTTAACGTCTACATCTATGTTCAACCCAAAGGGGGTATAACATTTTAATTTATGTACCCAAGCCCTCTCCAATCTGGAGATACTTCTAACTAAGCAACTGCCCCTCCATTGGGATTTGTAATTATCAATGCCTAAAAAGATTGTATTAGAAGGGTCCCTGTTATGCACAGTAAGATAATGCTTCGACACAGAGTGTTTGATGAAGCCCCTGCGCATGTTGTTTATATGTTCATTAAGATGAACCTGCAAAGGTCGCTTAGTCCGGCCCACATATTGCAGGCCGCACAGACATTGGAGCATATAAACAACTCCAACAGTAGAGCAAGTAATGAAAGGCTCGATGGAAAAAAATTTAGATGTACAGGAAGAGATGAAACTGGTGGTCCTTCTCATCCTGCATTAATTAGCATTGATTAAGGGAACAAACCTGGCACCTTCTGCATTGATAATATTCAGTGAGTTCGAAAATAAATTTGATTGATTCATAGGGGGATTAAGAATATTAGATGCCAATCTCTATTTGAGAGTTGGTGTACCCCTAAAAAACCAACCAGTGTGCTGGTAAGATAATCTGGGGTATAACCCTTATGCCCAGTAGACATGGTCGGACATTCCGACTACAAAATCCGTCTGATTTTTTCAGACGGATTTTGGCCCAAACTTGTCTTGCACACACACGGTTGCACAAAGTTGTCAGAAAAATTGATTGTTCAGAACGAGGTGACGTAGAGCACGTACGACGGGACTATAAAGAGGGCAGTAGCCAATAGCTTTTGTCTCGCAATTTATTCTGAGCATGCGTGGCACGTCAGAATTGTCGGAATTGTCTGCACATGATCGGAAATTAATCGGATCGGATTTTGTTGACGGAAAATTTTAGATCCTGCTTTCAAACTTTGTGTGTTGGAAATTCTCGATTGAAAAAGTCTGATGGAGGCCACACACGATCGGATTTTCTGACAACAAGATCCAATCACACATTTTCCATCGGAAACTCCGACCATGTGTACAAGGCATTAGCTTCAAATCTTTGTTTTAGAACCTGTGCTTGGGCCAGAAAAACGCCATCCGTTCAGTTGCACTTTAATCTCAAGTATTGGCTCTTTGGTAACAAAACCATCCCCACCGTCAGAAATTGTAAGGTCGTAAGGTCCAAAAAATGGATCAGTTCCAAACTCAACTTGTAGCTCAAATGGATGCCCCTATCATTAGCATTAAGGGCATATAGTCCGAAAGATCGGACTCACTGCCATCCCATATGGAGGAGAATGTCGTCTTTACCGGACTCATGTACCGGACTCAGAGAGTCACCTCAGGTCTCGGCTCAGCATAGATGACATCCTCTTGACGATAGTATTGACCGTTGAACCAAAAAAATTGTGAGTCGCTGCATATTCCAACAATATCAATCCTGTTCCTGGGGTAAGTTGAAATTTTTATTTAAAAAATAAAGCACAGCGTCCAAACCCAGCTGGTGAGGGATCACCATATACAGTGAGGTGAGTCTAGTCCCCACCCTTTACTTATAATTGGAAAGGAGGTTAAGAACATCCCAAGTATCCTTCACATAGGAAGACATAGAATGTACCAATGGTTGTAAAAAGAAATCAATATACTTGCCCACCCGGGACGTGATGGAATCAATCCCACTGACTATGGGGCATCCCGGGGGGGCAAGTAAGACTCTTATGAATCTTTGGTAAATAGTATATTATTGGGATCCTAGGTGCCTTAGGTACCAGGAATGCCCGTTCCTTCTTATTTAAGATATTCAAATTGAAATCCCTAGTGACAATTAACTCTAATTCGTTCTTATATTTTTCACTAGGATTAAACAGTAGAGGGGTATAGGTGGTAAAAGGCAAAATGCGATACATCTCCTGCATATAATCATCTTTATTCAAGACGAATAACCAAATCCTTGTTAGTACAAAGAGAGTCGATACCCAAATCAATCTCTTTTTTGTTTCTAACAAGTCTAACCTGCATGTCCCTAAACCAGGCGTGTCCAAAGTCCGGCCCGTGGGCCAATCGCGGCCCGCGGTCCGGTTTTGAACGGCCCATCTGGTTATTTAAGCATATACATCTTTTGTGGCCCCCGGCGATCTCCCAGCGTCGGGGTCACAAAAGATATATAGTCCGGCTACCTCGGAGGGAGGAGGCGGGACGAGTGCTGTGCACACAGGAGGAGAATTTCCTGTTTACATGGCAACTGTAATAGGAAGTCCCATCTCTGCCATTGGACGACTGTTCTGTCCATCAGAGGAGGCGGGACTTTCTCTTAAAGACGCCGCTGTGTAAACAGGAAATTCTCCTGTAGGATGTCTTTGGCACTCGTCCTGCCCTCCATGGCTGCACTGATGGTAATGGTGGCTGCATTCCTGGCAATTGCAATTGTGGGGATGCATTCCTGGCAATGGTAAGTGAATTCCTGGCAATGGTGGGTGCATTCCTGGCAATGGTGGGTGCATTCCTGGCAATGGTGGGTGCATTCCTGGCAATGGTGAGTGCATTCCTGGCAATGGTGGCTGCATTCCTGGCAATGGTGGCTGCATTCCTGGCAATGGTGGCTGCATTGCTGGCAATGGTGGCTGAATTCCTGGCAATGGTGGCTGAATTCCTGGCAATGGTGGCTGCATTCCTGGCAATGGTGGCTGCATTCCCGGCACCTGGGGCTCACCAAACCATCATCACAGAACCCAGTGCCTTTTATGGAAACATTAACGCTACATCTACAATCAACACCCCATGACACCACTCATATTCTACTGTGCTACAGACCACCGGGAACCAAAGTCCAAACTTCTTTCACCCCTCATGGAATCCTTCACAATACACACCCTAAAGTTCTAAAATTTCCTGGCACTCGGAGATTTCAACCTGTGGGCAAACGAGCCCAAAGACTCCATTGCGACTGCCTGCATCAATCAACTAGAAGAATTGGGTCTCCAGCAACTGATAAAGACTCCCACGCATGGGTCAGGACACACCCTGGACCTAATTTTCAAACAGAACATTGACGTCAACATACTGGACAACATAACATTGCCATGGACGGACCACCACGCCATCAAATTCAAAATCGCTACCAACATCACCCACAAAAAACGGAAACCTGTAACAACAACGCACTGGACCAGATCACATAAAAAACTGTACTCCGAATCCTTCAATACCACTCTATCCAACAAGATAACTACAATAAACTTAAACCACTCTGCGGAGGAAACACTCAACTCCCTGAACAGGGCATTACTGCGATCAGCAGACTTGGTAGCGCCAAAATGCAGGGCTCTCATCAGGGAGAAAAATTCTGGATGGTTTAATAGCTCACTCTCCCTATTAAAACAAGAACGCAGAAGAGCGGAAAGAACATGGAGAAGAAATCCCACCGAGGAAAACCACTTTAACTTCAAAGGTCTCACAGAGAACTATCGAAAAGCAATCTTTAAAGCCAAAAAGGATCACTTCGCATCTACAATCTCAATGGCCACAAACCAACCTCGGGAACTGTTTAAACTAGTCAATCAATCAATGAATCCGGTGTGCCTAGAACCCCCAGAAAATGAATCCCAGGATTACTGTGACAAACTATTGGATTTTTTCATCGATAAAGTCAAAACCATCAGGGAATCAATTTGTCAGGAGAAAACATCCAACCTCAGCCAGCAAATACACAAAGAGGATGTCTGCACCAACATTCCGCAACCGTCACATCATTAACATACTTCGTGACAGCACCTCACCAATTGACATCACCCCCACAAAACTACTGAAAGAATGCTCCGACATCGTGGCTCCAACCATAACCCACCTCATAAACCGATCATTCCAAGAAGGGATTGTTCCCAGCAAGGCGTCGTCAAACCTCTACTCAAATAACCAAACCTGGATCCTCAGGATCCAAACAACCATAGGCCAATTACGAGCCTCAACACCATTTCCAAGATCATGGAGAAAGCAGTAGTACATCAGCTACAACTTCACCTGGATACTCACAAACTCCTGGACCCGCTGCAATCAGGCTTCCGCCCGGGTCATGGAACAGAAACAGCACTCCTTAAGATTTGGGATGACGCCCTCCAAGCAGCGGATGACGGAGAGCCGTGTCTCCTCGTACTGTTAGACCTAAGCGCAGCGTTTGATACAGTAGACCACAATACTCTACTCGTCCGCCTCACAGAAGTAGCCGGAGTCCAAGACGGAGATCTCCATTGGTTCACGTCCTTCCTAGGAAATCGGTCACAGACAGTGAAACTAGGAAAATTCCTCTCTGAATCCCGGGAAGTCACCTGCGGAGTGCCTAAAGGCTCTCCTTTGTCACCTGTTCTCTTCAACATTTACATCCGCCCACTCCTCCAAATCATCAGACGCTCAGACCTCTGCTTCCACTCTTACGCTGACGATACACAACTTTATTTCCGGATCAATGGAAAAAAAGATCACCAACAACAACTTGAAAACTGCCTCAAATCAATAGAGGACTGGATGACCACTAACTCCCTCCAACTCAACCAATCAAAGACAGAGCTTCTTATCTTACACCCAAATCATAAGCCCGCAACCAAAACCTCCTGGTATCCACCCACCGTCTTTGAGCAGACTATCTCACCAAAGACCAAGGCCAAGAGTCTCTGGGTTATTTTAGACGCACAAATGTCAATGAATGCGCAAATAGGATCTGTAGTCAGTGGATCTCACCATCTGCTACACATGCTTTGCAAACTCATCCCGTTTATCACAAAGAATGACAAAGCAGTGGTAGTTGGAACAATCATTAATTCACGACTTGACTACGCAAACTCGCTTTACTATACATGGCTCCTTTGCTGAGGAGCTTACATTGGCTAACGGTAAAAAATCGGATCACGTTCAAGACCCTTTGCCTCACCCACAAATGCGTGCATAGAGAAGCTCCGCAATACCTAATGGAGAAAATAAATCATTACACACCAAACCGCAGTCTTCGATCAGCCAACAAAAACCTCCTCGTCGTGCCCAAAGCCCGGTATAAATCCAAGGGGGATCGGAGATTTGCTGTCCAAGGTCCTCGGCTATGGAATGCTCTACCAATCAACATCCACCTGGAAGAAAATCACCTGGCTTTTAGGAAAAAACTCAAGACCTTCCTCTTCTAGCTGATGATCAAAGCTCGCCACAGCGCCTTGAGGCGATTCAGTTCACATTGTGTGCTATACAAGTATTTCATTCTTTCATTCATTCCCGGCAATGGTGGGTGCATTCCCGGCAATGGTGGGGGTGCATTCCCGGCAATGGTGGGGGTGCATTCCCGGCAATGGTGGGTGTATTCCTGGCAATGGTGGGGCTGCATTCATGGCAATGGTGGGGCTACATTCCTGGCAATGGTGGGTGCATTCCTGGCAATGGTGGGTGCATTCCTGGCAATGGTGGGGCTGCATTCCTGGCAATGGTGGGGCTGCATTCCTGGCAATGGTGAGTGAATTCCTAGCAATGGTGGGGCTGCATTCCTAGCAATGGTGGGGCTGCATTCCTGGCAATGGTGGAGCTGCATTCCTGGCAATGGTGGGTGCATTCCTGGCAATGGTGGGGCTGCATTCATGGCAATGGTGGGGCTACATTCCTGGCAATGGTGGGTGCATTCCTGGCAATGGTGGGTGCATTCCTGGCAATGGTGGGGCTGCATTCCTGGCAATGGTGGGGCTGCATTCCTGGCAATGGTGAGTGAATTCCTAGCAATGGTGGGGCTGCATTCCTAGCAATGGTGGGGCTGCATTCCTGGCAATGGTGGAGCTGCATTCCTGGCAATGGTGGGTGCTGCATTCCTAGCAATGGTGGCCGCTGCATTCCTGGCAATGGTGGGCACTGCATTCCTGGCAATTGTGGGTCTGCAGATGGGCACTGACCCTTATTTTGCTTCACAGTTCTTTATTTTAAATTTAATATTTTTTTTCCTGAAGCTTCCCTCTTAAAGTGAAGGTGCGTGTTATACGCCAATAAATACGGTGTATCCAAATAATACACTTGAGTTCATCTCTTTACCACACACAGCCACAAAGGCAAGAAAATTCTTGTTGGGCAGTGTATTAGTGCTCGGACGAACACACTTAGATCGAATTTTAATGGTTCAAAGAATGTCAGGCAAAATGGTCGGCCCTCGCGCATGTTCAGTTCATCAAATCTGGCCCTCTTTGAAAAAAGTTTGGACATCCCTGCCCTAAACAGCCTCAGTGAAGGAGATAGGTGACCAGGAGGGTTAAACAGTGACGCGTTAGATAAACCATGTAAATAATCTGAAGAGGATGTCCTGGGAGAGTTATAGGTATTTGAATCCATATACCTCTGGACATTTAGCTTTTGAACATATTTGTGTATGTCCATATAGGTTTGGAATTTATTGACTTAATACACCTCCCCCCTCGAGTTTCTCTCTGAGTTCAACCACCCTTTTTGTTCCTTGGCTGGGTTTGGAAAAACCACAATTCTGTTGTGCATAGCCATCGACATTATATGTCTCTCGATATTCAGCATGGTTAAATCCGTAATAACCATCTGAGGTACCTCCAATACCTCCCATTCTAGAAGTTGATTCGTGAACAACTTCATTGGGGCCTCCAATATCTCTGAGGGGTAGAAAGCTATTCTGAGTCTGAATATCATACTCTGGCTATCTCCCCAAAGACCAAGGCCAAGAGTTTCTGAGTTATTTTAGACGCACAAATGTCAATGAATGCGCAAATAGGATTTGTAGTCAGTGGATCTCACCATCTGCTACGCATGCTTTGCAGACTCATCCCGTTTATCCCAAAGAATGACAAAGCAGTGGTAGTTGAAACAATCATTAATTCACGACTGGACTACGCAAACTCGCTTTACATAGGATTACCACAATATCAACTTGCGCGATTACAACTGATCCAAAACACGCCAGCAAGACTGATAACAGGGGAAAAACCCTGGGAATACATCGCTCCTTCGCTGAGGAGCTTACATTGGCTAACGGTAAAAAATCAAATCACGTTCAAGACCCTTTGCCTCACCCACAAATGTGTGCATAGAGAAGCTCCGCAATACCTAATGGAGAAAATAAATCATTACACACCAAACCGCAATCTTCGATCAGCCAACAAAAACCTCCTCGTCGTGCCCAAAGCCTGGTATAAATCCAAGGGGGATCGGAGATTTGCTGTCCAAGGTCCTCGGCTATGGAATGCTCTACCAATCAACATCCACCTGGAAGAAAATCAGCTGGCTTTTAGGAAAAAACTCAAGACCTTCCTCTTCTAGCTGATGATCAAAGCTCGCCACAGCGCCTTGAGGCGATTCAGTTCACATTGTGCGCTATACAAGTATTTCATTCATTCATTCCCGGCAATGGTGAGTGCATTCCCGGCAATGGTGGGTGCATTCCTGGCAATGGTGGGTGTGCATTCCCGGCAATGGTGGGGGTGCATTCCCGGCAATGGTGGCTGAATTCCTGGCAATGGTGGGGCTACATTCCTGGCAATGGTGGGTGCATTCCTGGCAATGGTGAGGCTGCGTTCCTGGCAATGGTGGGGCTGCATTCCTGGCAATGGTGGGGCTACATTCCTGGCAATGGTGGGTGCATTCCTGGCAATGGTGGGGCTGCATTCCTGGTAACGGTGGGGCTGCATTCCTGGCAATGATGGGGCTGCATTCCTGGCAATGATGGGGCTGCATTCCTGGCAATGGTGAGTGAATTCCTAGCAATGGTGGGGCTGCATTCCTAGCAATGGTGGGGCTGCATTCCTAGCAATGGTGGGGCTGCATTCCTGGCAATGGTGGAGCTGCATTCCTGGCAATGGTGGGCGCTGCATTCCTAGCAATGGTGGCCGCTGCATTCCTGGCAATGGTGGGCACTGCGTTCTTGGCAATTGTGGGTCTGCAGATGGGCACTGACCCTTATTTTGCTTCACAGTTCTTTATTTTAAATTTAAATTTTTTTTTCCTGAAGCTTCCCTCTTAAAGTGAAGGTGCGTGTTATACGCCAATAAATACGGTGTATCCAAATAATACACTTGAGTTCATCTCTTTACCACACACAGCCACAAAGGCAAGAGAATTCTTGTTGGGCAGTGTATTAGTGCTCGAACGAACACACTTAGACCGAATTTTAATGGTTCAAAGAATGTCAGGCAAAATGGTCGGCCCTCGAGCATGTTCAGTTCATTAAATCTGGCCCTCTTTGAAAAAAGTTTGGACATCCCTGCCCTAAACAGTCTCAGTGAAGGAGATAGGTGACCAGGAGGGTTAAACAGTGAAGCATTAGATAAACCATGTAAATAATCTGAAGAGGATGTCCTGGGAGAGTTATAGGTATTTGAAGCCATATACCTCTGGACATTTAGCTTTTGAACATATTTGTGTATGTCCATATAGGTTTGGAATTTATTGACTTAATACACCTCCCCCCTCAAGTTCCACTCTGAGTTCAACCACCCTTTTTGTTCCTTGGCTGGGTTTGGGAAAACCACAATTCTGTTGTGCATAGCCATCGACATTATATGTCTCTCGATATTCAGCATGGTTAAATCTGTAATAACCATCTGAGGTACCTCCAATACCTCCCATTCTAGAAGTTGATTCGTGAACAACTTCATTGGGGCCTCCAATATCTCTGAGGGGTAGAAAGCTATTTTGAGTCTGAATATCATACTCTGGCTCTAAATCCCCCTCATGGTGCACCACCTGATGGTCACCATATGCATTGGACAGACCATACCCTTGGCCTCGAAGGTAGGTTTGGGTAGGGATACGGTTTTCAGAGTAACTAGGTTTAGAATTAGAACCACGTCCATGGGGAGGGGGTGTGCCCTGTGTCCACCCCTGTCCCGCGCACGTGGGGGACCTTGATTGATATAGTTAGGTTGGCCGCGCCCATATAGCCGTGATGTAGAAGGTCCACCATGATGGCCACTGCCACCTCTTCCAGAGTTACCATAATTAGGATAAAAAGGGCGTGTTCCTCTTCCCACATTGGGTCTGCGGTTGAACTACCCTAGTGGGAGAACGGACCCGCCCCATCCCAGGAGTGGTGTAGTTACTATATGGGCCTGGTGGTCTGACCACCAGTTGATTAGCAACCTATGGGGTCATATCCATAGCTGGATTGGCCTCACTGGCCTGTTCAGCAAGAAGTTTTTTCTGCCATTCAAAAACTGTTTGTGACTCATAATCAGCAATGTCCCTGCTATAATTCTTTTTCTTTTTAATTTTTTGCTCTCTCTCCTCTTTTTCTAGGAGCTTGAGCAAATTTTTGGACCTTTCAAAATATTCCTCTCCAGATTTAAAGGGGGTTAACTTATCTTTGATGAGTTTGATCTCATTGTGCAGTCTGGTTAATTTACTAGTCTTCTGTCTACTGAAAACTTTAAAAAATGAATCTCTGCTTTGTTAAAATATTTATACCATCCTTTAAGGTCAACCTCCCCCTTCTGGGGACATACCTCCTATCTCAAACTGTGGGGTACCATGTGGTTTTCAAGAATGCTATGTCCCACTTGGTATGGGTTTCCGAGATTTTTTTAGCCTCATGAATAGGCACCCCAAATCTCCATCTCCATTTTTAAAGGGTTCAAAGACCCCATCAATATTAACCACCCTGGTGGCCCTGAATTCAAAAATATCCATGGTAATCCTCCTAAAGTGGAAAACAATAATAAATTAAAATTGAATAGCTGCAATAATATATATGTATAAGAACATAGGTTAAAAAAGAGAAAAACTGTACTATTCTGTATAGGATATCAAGCTGCAACTCCCAAATATTATACAACATTAAGCAAAATAGGGACCAAAAAGAAAGGGCTGCTCTAAAAGATTCACTAGTGAGTGATGAGCAGAATGATCACTGCTAAAGGCAACGGTGTACTGCAACAAGTGAAACCTTGAAATCAAAAAAAGGTGCACAGCTCACCCAATAGAGTGCCCAACATGTAGCATGGATAAGCCTTGCCCACCTCCCTGAAATGAGTTTGCCACCTCCCTGAAATGAGTTTTTGCAGGTTGGGATGTCTGCCCATAGATCAGTCAATTTGTTACGTTCAACCCATAGATTGCACAAAAAAACTGACCCGATTCCCCATCCACACATTCAAGGTGGATGAGGGAATCCTCTCTAAGGTGTCACTGTATTCTGATGGGGGAGACTTCCCCGCCATCAGCATACACTGTTCAGCTTTTGCAGGCAGCCTACAGCGCTGATCGAGCAAGGAAAAACCAACAGGGAGGTTGTAACAAAGTCATTCAGTAAATCACTTCTGTAAAACCACAGCGACCATACATAGATGAAAGTTTGATTGGTCCCTGCTGAACCAGATGAATTTTGATGCATGTATGACCAAATTTATCTATAATGCTTCTTACACGCTCACCTCCCTAAGGGATCCAGTGTCATCCTGCAGTAGGGTTGCCACCTCATGCCTTAAAACCTAAACACATATAAATTACCCAGGTTCCGAGGCTGATTTAATGCAGATAAGGCACCAAGTGAGTTTAATTACCACCTTAATCAGCCACAGAACTTGTGTAATTAATATGTGTTCAGGTTTAAAGCAGTTGTATGGCCAAATGTTTAATTATGATCTACAGGTAAGCTGTATGGTTTAGAAGATATTCCCCTCGCAATGCGTGTCGGGGATTCTCAGCTGAAAGCCCGGCAGACGGCAGACTCTGCCAGGAAGAAAAGTCCTGCGAGCACGCACGGAAGTGACGACATTGCGGCTCTGGCCACTCATAGCGCCAGAGCCGTGATACCCGAAAGACACGCCAAGGGAACATGTCAGCTCCCTCAGCGTGGACCGAGTGACATGCCGGCACCTCGTTCTAAGGTAAATATTTCATAATGAGCTAGTATACGGTGCATATTAGCTCATTATGCCTTTTCCCTTACAGGTGTAAAAAAAAAAAAAAGTCAGCGGGTTTACTCCTGCTTTAAAGGGATGAGGTGGCAACCATATCCTGCAGTAATCCGCTGTGTATTTCTGTTTTCTTTCCTGTTCTGGTAAATATGTCCTTGGACAGGGAAAGATATAAGGCTTGGTTCAAATTTTTTGAGGATAGAAAATTGAATAGGAAATTTAATCCCCACATCAGATCAGAAACATGATCCGAAGTGCAGCTACAATGCTGCAATGAATAGTCCATTGTTACTGTCAAATTTAAAATACGTATTACTGCTCCAAGGTAGTTATTGATTTCAGAGTAAACAAGCTCCAACAATGTCCCAGTAAAAAAAGGATTAAACCCTCTTTTATTTTTTTTAAATAGCAAAGATACCATACTTACCTCCACTGTGCAGTTCGTTTTGCACAGTGTGGCCCCTGAACTGGGGTCCCTCCGGCAGTGCTCGTGGCTCCTCCTCAGATCGGTAAACCCCCGGGAGAATCGCTCTCCCTGTAGGTTACCTTGTGGGTGTGCTCCAGAGGCCAGCATTTGCATGTATAGACACAGAATGTCGGACTCGTCCCCGCCCCCCGGCGCCCACGTCATTGAATTTGATTGACAGCAGTGGGTGCCAATGGCTGCACTGCTATCAATCTATCCGATCAAGAGCCGAGAACCCCCAGGCAGAGAGGTACAGCGCATCTCCGCCGAAGGAACGAACAGGCTCAGGTGAGTAAAATGGGGGGCTAAGGGGCCAGTCAGTGTCAGAAGTTTTTTCAACTTAATGCATAGGCTGCATTAAGGTGAAAAAACATGAGGGTTTACAACCCCTTTAAATCTATATTGCTGTAACAAAATACCTAACTAATGCCATATTTGGATCAGAACTATAGTAAGGCTGGCAATAAACGGAGCTCAATTCCCCCATCAACACAGACAGTGTTGATGCAGGAATCCTTCCTGCCGGGTTATTGTCTTCTCCGGGCAGGGGAAGCCGTCACCACCAGGAGAAGACAGGGATTAATGTTATCATCTATAGCAGCCACTTGCCATAATCGCAAGCGAATCCAGCAGACTAGTTTGTACCCAAGTTGATCAATTGATCAACATGGTACATTCAGTATGCCCATTAACAATTTGAACCGCAGCCAGTTGCTGCTGAACCGGCCGAGATTCAAACAGTGTATGGCCAGCCTAGGAGAGCTTGCCATAGACTTCTAGATTATTCTATTTTCTTGCTTGGTTCCCTGAATCTGCACTGCCAGCTGTTATATTCAGGCAGCTGCAACACCTGTCACTTTCTGAATACCTGGACAGTGACTGTATTCGACTGGATGTAGTTACTGTTCAGCAGACAATTTTCCACACAACTCATTTGAATTTTCACCTGAATTTATTGAACTGACAGGGACAGCCACGGCTCGAATTTAATGCGATTTAGCAGGAATCATCTGAAAATCAAGCCCTATATGGCTAGCATTGGACATATTCAGAAACAGACTACAAATCACTCCAAATTTCAAGACTTCTCTCCCGAGCAGGTTTGAAACAGGATAGAAAGTTCAACTCTCAGGATGCAATAGTAATTTCCCAATTTTGATAAGGTTTGAGTATAAAGTTCAGAACCTGAGGATACTAGGCAGAAAAAGTATATAAAAGCGTGAATGGGTTATATTATTGATATCAATTAGTTTGGAGTTTTCTATTCATACAGCGTCAAACTGTCACATGATTTGAAAGATTCTGACACAATCATGTGAAAATTTGACTGATCTAAAAACAATTACACCCATTCAGTGGCAACTATCTTAACTGAATTTTAATTTGCACTGATCATTGAAGACAGATATGACAGTGCTGCATGCTTTGTGAATCTTGCGTAACTTGTCCATCAGATTGGCATTTTGGTAAAAAAAAAAAAAAGACCAGTATCTGCTTATACCAAGACAAATTGAACAAGGTGCTATAAATCACAAGTCTAGAGAGGCCCACCAAAACCCCATCCTAATGGACAAGATAATATGAAAAAACATTTGCTCCTCTAGGGAGAGGACTTTAACATGGGCAGGTGGCCATACAAAATATACAAGATTACATCAAAAAATAAATAATAATTCGTAATTTAATAATGATAGTTAAAAATTGATAACATTGAGTACAGTACACATTTCATGTATTTACAAACACAAAATGACAAATATACAAAATATATCCTGTTACACTGTATACTTCCTCAATCCAACTGTATAACAACACCCTACAGTGGACGGAAGGCAACAACCCAACGCGTTTCGAGATCTTAGATAAATTCTCTTCATCAGGGGTATAGATAAATTGCATCAAACAGAAAACAGGAAATCTAAAACGAAATCACACAACATTTAATATCTATATCAATGAAAAACAGATAAATAGTAGTATATAAATAAATAAAGGAGGAATTGCAGGAGAAAGAAGTAAGAAAAAAAAAATATATATTTTTATTTATTTTACGACAAAAGGCATCACTCACCACTATAGTAACCAGAGTCAATACACTGAGCGGTATGAGGGATGCAAGATAGCGGAAAAAGGAACCCTCTATCCAAACACTGGGAAGTGGATTGTAGACCAATGGGATCAGCAAATGTAACTTAAATGACCCGTATGACAAAGTACTCACAAGGGACATCAATTGGTATGACCCTATAGGATGGACGAAACACTGTAAAGAGAGGGGGAAAAATAGTTTTTAGTATATTACAAATGAATATTGCGATATACCAAAGGTTTACAACGATATACACATAGCCCAACTCCAGTGAAAAAGTAAACATAATCATATAAATGAAAATGATGACTCATCCAGGGAAAGATTAGCGAATGCTAAATCCACCATTAAACCAAGGAATAAATATATATCAGACCCAGTAATTAGAGGGTAGGTATATATCGAATATGCAAGCTTGACCAGACTAAGAAAGGAAATAACTCCAGACATCCTAAAATACCTGGTCTCCTGTATTCACTGAATATGTGAGGGAGGCACGAATTTCTGCATCAATAAGTCAACGACCTAGAATAGACACATATCGCATACCAGCTGGTTAGATATATAAAGCAGCCAAGCCCTGAATGGAGAGGACATATACAGATGCTGACGTCCAAAATGATTGAATATATAGAGCATGTTAATCCAAAAATACATATATAGATGGATAAGCTCCATATACATGCAAAAACTGTTATATAAACACTTTTGTAAGGGATATAATATAACTTACAGCACATGTATCAAGTGGTTGCACCGGGCTCACGTCCTGAGCCTTCAGAGACTGAGCCCGGACTAAATACAGCCAGTGATTGAGGTGGGGCGGGTCTGAGGGATGATCCCATATAATGGGAACAGCCAATGAAATAAGTGGAAGGGCAGTCCCAAGGGTAGTGGCGCGAAAAGGAGAAACCAAGCCCGCCGTTGTTATGGTAACGTGCACGGCGTCACTAGATCCAGTAGGGCAGGCAATAGCAGCATACATTAGGCAATTACCGCCCGCAGCGCACACACACCCGGGCATGCAACCCAGCGAACCAGATCACGTGACCGAATGATCATAGGAGGCAGCCACTCTAAACAGAGGCTGCCTCCCGTGCGCCGAGTGAGGACAGCGTCAAGGGCAAAAACAGTAAACAAGAGCAGATCCACTGGACACAACCAGAAGCCCAGGGGTAAAATAAAATAAAAAAAAAAAAGGGAGAAAGATTAATAATTTTTCACTCATTGAAGGGTTCCCATTCACTACCACCCGAGGTAAAGCCCTCCAAGAATGGTCTAAAAGATAAAGTACCATTCAGGCCAGCAGGGAAGGTGGCCTTTAACCGAAAAATCCAACGCTATTCACGCTGGAGCAACGTCCGATTGGGATCACCCCCCCGCATTTCAAAATGAACACGGTACAGAATAACAAAAGAAACTTTAGGACATACTTCAGCGTCAACAGCGGTGACATGTCTCCCCAGGGGGAGAGTAGGAGTGCAAGATTGTAGAGAGATTAAATGGCAGTAAGCCCTCTTCCAAAACTCCTGAATAGTTTTCCCTACATAAAAGCAGTTACAACTACACAGAAGGAAAACGACACCTGGTGTTCTACAGTTGGCATAATGGCGAGGTCTATAGCGCTCACCATTAGGTAGTATCAAATTGGTGGTGGTGTTCATAAAGCGGCAATAGCCGCAACCGCCACATGTAAAGGTGCCAAAACGTTTACATTGGTCTTTGTGATTCTCACCCTTAAATTCACTAGATATTAACCTCCCTGGCGGTACGATTATTTCGGATTTTAGGTGCTAAAAGCGGTACCATTATTTTGCATGAAAATTTGGCGTTTTATATTGTAGTCCTGCAATTCTTAGGAATAACTCTCTTAAATCTGTCCAAACCAGAGTCTAGCAGACATCCCGGGTATGATAAAGTTTGAAAAATTAAATCATAAATTATAATATAATAAATAATTATAAATAATTGTACCAAATAATAATATAACAATAATAAAAATTATTCAATAATGTAATCAAATCAAAAACACTGAAATTTGCTCAGTTGCAGAATTGTCACTGTCATTACTTTTCAGTATTTGATGACGGATCTCCCCACAAATCGCTATCGCTTAATTCTGTGAGTGATTCTAATTTATTATCGCTGTTTTCTAGCTGGTCTAAAATCATTTTTGATGTACAGTGACAGTTTGGTTGCTATGGGCAATCTCCAGTTTCCAGGCATAAAGAACAGTTTTTATTATATAAAACTGCATGCAGGACACTGGGCAGACCACTAGGGACAACGGGGATGTGAAATATTTACATACAGCAATGTAATCTGTAAGATTACATTATACTGTATGTATACTGTTTGTTTCACTTTTTGAATTTGGCGCCGATCTCCGTGCCCGTGCGTCGCAACGCTCGCAGGGCACGGAGATCGGCGATGTAATGCATCGAGCGAGACACGGCTCGCTCGTACAGCGGGGAGACAACGCTGGATCCGAGGGAGAAGGTAAGTAAACCTCCTCCTGGATCCAGCGATGCAGTCCCGAGTCTGACTCGGGGATACCGCTTTTGGTATAAAAAATCCACCCCGAGTAAGACTCGGGAATACCGTCAGGGGGGTTAACTGATCGCGCAAGGATCTGGCCTTCCTAAAGGTAAAAGATGGAATTTTAGAGACAAATGGACCAATAGTAGGGTCCATAGTGAGGACATGCAAGAACTTGCGCACTATGGCCTGAACTTTGTTAGATTGATTAGAGTAGGTTGTAATAATAGAGATTGGATTCATCTTCTTACTTTTCGAAGAAGGATTATAAAGTAAATCCTTTCTGGTTCTGCCACAGGCTCTTCTAAAGGCCTTCTTAAGACAGGTGTTCGAATAGCCCCGCTCGAGGAGCCGTGCTCTCAGAGAATCTGCCTCCATCTGAGCAGTTTCTTCTAAGGTATTGGCCATACGGGATGGAGTTGATAAGTGTCGGTGGATGGAAGCTGGATGCATGCAAAATAGAATTACCCGCCGTAGGTTTTCTATAGAGACTTCTGCTCAGGTGTCCCTTTTCATCTTTGTGGATGGTTACGTCTAAGAATGTAATATTGTGCCGATCAGAGGTCATAGTAAAGTTAAGATTAAACTGGTTCTGGTTCAATCTAATAAGAAATGACTGCAGTAGTTCCGTGGGGCCATTCCACACTAGTGAAATGTCGTTGATATAACGTGCCCACATGGATACATTCATCATGAGTGGACTGAAATCCACATCACCGTTGATGGCCTGTTCCCACTCCCCCAGGTACATATTGGCGTACGACGGGGCACACGAGGTCCCCATAGCAACGCCCTGTACCTGGAGGAAGTGGGAACCGTTAAAGACAAAATGATTATGGTGGAGGATGAAATCAAGAGCATCCAAAATGAAATTCCTGGTAGATGGATCTAAAGCCAGGTCTCTAGATAAAACATTCCTGATACAGACCATGCCTTTATCATGGGGGATGGAACTGTAAAGGGCTTCCACATCCACTGCCACCAAAGTAGCAGTTGGTGGAATGCAAATCCCATCAATACTTTGTAAGAGTTGAAGAGTATCTTGAATGTAACTAGGCAACTTGGCTACATAACGGCGAAGATGACCGTCAATCCACTCACTCAATTTGGCCGTGATAGACCCGTTTCCCGAGATTATGGGACAACCCGACGGATAACGTAAACTCTTGTGTAATTTGGGTAAACAATAAAAAGTTGGGATACGGGGATTTTTAGTTCGTATAAATTCCCATTAATTTTTAGTAATTACATTTGAAGACCATGCACCATCCACAAGATTGTAGAACTCCTGATAGAATTTTGTAACCAATTCCCCTGAAATTTTCTTATACCAGTCTTTATTGTATAGAATTTTGTTACACATTTCTACATAGAAAATGTTATCCATAACTACTATGTTACCACCTTTATCAGATGGTTTGATAGTGATGGATGTGTTGTTGGCCAGAGATTTCAGGGCTTGTCTCTCTTGCAGGGCCAGATTAAGAACATCATGGGCCTGGTGCTGAGGATTTTGGTGGGGCCTTTTATAAACAATAAATAAAACTGCTAACAATTTTTTGTTATAACAAATTAAATTAAAAAGAGAGAGAGGAAGGATGAGAGAGAGAGAGAGAAAGGGGGGGATGAGAGAAAGAGGATGCACAAGAGCATGTGTGGGAATGACATCAACACAGCCTGGCCAAGGCAAATGACGGAAGGCACAGAACCCAGAAGGAAGACTGGGTGAAGTTTGAAGTGCCCGGGCCCCGCCGGACTGATCACAGCACAGCACTGGAGGGCTCAGTCTGACAATTTAAGTGTACTCTTATGTGCTAATATGCTGGGCATACTTGTACATTATGGCATAACCTACCCTAGGGCCTCTAAAAAGTTGTACTGTTAGAAAGTTTACTACCGCTTTACTATCACCGGAGCCTCTCATGGGGCCCCTACTGACC